>NW_024367819.1:5934856-6052193 GCF_014805655.1 Passer montanus
GCCCAGCCGCAGCCCGGCGGCCGCACCGAGCCATGGCGAGCGCCGCGGTTCCCACGCAGCCCCGCGAAGCGGAGGCCCCGCAGGAGCGAGGCGCGGCGGCGCCCGGGGAGACGGAGCCGACGGAGGTGTCAGGCGGGGCCGGGGCGGCGGCGGTGCTGGGAGAGACGGGGCTGGCCGTGGGCTGCTGCATCGCGGTGGCGCTCAGCTGGGAGCGGCCCCTCCGCAGCCTGGGCGGCTTCGTCTGCGCCAACCTGCTCTTCTGGTGAGCCAGCCGGGCCGCGGTGGGCGCGGGGCCGGGGTCGGGACCGCCCCCGGGATGGGAAAGCCCCCGCCCCGCCCGCAGCGGGCGTCTCCTCCCCCGCCCCGCGCTTCCCTCGGCCCCCGGGAGGAGCCTTGGCCCCCTGCCCGCCCCTCCCGAGCGGCCCTGGCGGGGAGCTGACCCGCGCCCCCCGCCAAGGAAGGTCCTGCTCCTCGCTTCACCTGCGCCACGGCATTCCCTGCCCCCCGGCATTCCCTGCCCCCAGCCGCCGCTCCGGGTCTGGCCATGGCCAGTGCATCTGCTTGGTCGGGTTCTTTCACCCTCGGCCTCGTACACACACACACACGTTCTGCCCCCATATCCTGCAGCATGATGCGTGGTGATGATGATGATGATGAGGAGTCTCAGATGGAAGCTGAGCAGGGCGGCTGCAGGACAGCCCCCCCGAGAACTCGCGTTTGTCACAGCCGAGAGGAGCCGTGGGCCCGCATTTCTGTGCAGAGTTTTGAAGCCTGCTGAAATCAGGTCCCGAGCCCATCGGCTGTGCTGTGCTGATGCCCTGGTCCAGTACTTTGGAGTTCACTTTGAGTATATGTGCTTTTCCAAATTGGTGGCCTACTTAGTGGAGTCTTTGTCAAGTGGGCACAGCCAGAATGTTACTGCAGTGCACCAGTTCTCTTTTTGGACTAAGCTTTTTGTAGTCAGAGACTGTTTAGTTGAATAAGCCCCAGAGATTAACATAGGGATGTGTTCATTGTTGTGTTTGTCATGTCTCTTTTGTTAATTTGTGTAGCAAAAAAGTTGTCTATGTGAAACTTCTTCGGGGCTTTCCCGTGATCTCAGGTTTTGCCAATGCCTATTTTTTTTGCTTTCTGATCTGAAATGTTGTTGTATGCCTGCTTGATCATGTAGAACAATTTATAAATTAGTGCACTAATAATACTGGAGAGGCTCTTACGAGTGAATAGTGTTTCCTTTCCTGTGGCTAGAACTGCCTCCTTTCCTCTTAAGCAATAAGAAAGGTAAACAAGCAGTGCAGTGGATTAATAGCAAACTCTTCTTGGTTCTTTATAACCCTGACAGTGTGATGTTTAAAATGAGATCGAAGTCATAAAAAAGGACTTTCTGGAGCTTTGTGCTGCACAAGAAAATCTCAGCAAATCTTTCAAAATCATTTTATCCTCTTTGATTCCAGAAGCAGAGTGTGCGTGACGTCTAATTTAGGTTGACTTTTATTATCCATCTTGCTCTTAGGTATCCATGGTAAATCCTTTCATTGAGAAAGTTACATGGTTTTGCTCTCATTTTCCGCATACTTCAGAGGTCACCTGTTCTTTCAGCCATTTGGAAGAGTCATAATGTTTTATATTTCTTTTCAGTGTGGCTCTGATAAAATTTTCAGGGACAACATCTAGCAGAATACATTTCCAAGTCTCAGGCAATCATAGCTGCTGGGCAACCCCTTGGCTATTTTTTTTCCAGATTTGTCCCAAGCAAGGTATAAAATGCCTGCATTATTCAATGCCTGTAAGAAGTCACCTTTGTTAGTCTTACTGGCAACTTGTTATTGTGACCAGTACTTGAAGTTATTTTATCAAAATTCATAGCTTTCAGAATGAGTTGGAACAGCAAAAGTCAGGGCACAGATTGTTCATTTTAATTTGGTGGTATTGTACCTCAGAAGGAAGCTCGCTATCCTAGTGCCAGGGAGTTTTGAGAGGTGCAGACGAACAAGGAAATGTGTAGAAGCAGGAAGGATGACCAGTAAACTTCTGTGGCTTGAGAACATAAGGAAAGACCTCGGTAAAAAACCTATGAAATCTGACACTCTGAAAATTAAAGTCATTTAAATCTCAGGTCATATTTCCATTTCCGTGCTTTGGTATTGGGATCGTGAGTGTTTGCAGCGCAGTGTGTTTGCTGCTTCTCCTTTACTTGTTCGCAATCCAGCTGGTCAGCCTGGTTTGTGATGACTCAGACAGTCACAGCTTCTTCAGGACTGGGAACAAGTGTCCACCCCTGCTGCCTGTGAAGTCTCTCCCAAGCTGGCTGGAGCCTATAGGTAGAAGGAGCATTTCCTAGTTGCTGTTCCATGTGCCTTTTCTTTCTTTGTCATGTGCCTACAAGTATCCATGCCCCATAGGGGGGCTCCCAGTGCATGCAGCCTCTGATCAGGATATCTCGGCGTTCATATGTCTGTATTGCTGGATGGGAGACTTCTCCCACTATAGCAGCAGCAGCATTGGTGGAAGAAGGAGAAAGGGGAGGTGAGGTTGAATTTTATAGTTTTCTGAATTTTGGAAAAGCAACACCAGGTCCTTCCTCCCATCCATTTAATTTTGTTGGGACTGTTTTCCTCACGGTTAGTTTAGTTCTTGTATGTTCACCCATCAAAGTATTTAGTGTGTAAACTGTTGCAGTAGGAGCTGCTGAGAGTTAATTGTTTCTCTGGTGTCACAGGATTTAAAAAAAAATATATTTCATTGTAGCCTTTTTGTGTTAAAAAAAATCTCTTAGCCATGGTACTGTTTATAAATGCGTTTCTGATGGTTATGACTAAAATATTGTTCTTGTAAGTACAAGAAATTTACTAACTTAATTTCATTCTGATTTCCTTGATTTTCTTAATATTCCTAACAAATCATTGTGGACTCTTTACCAAGAGAATAGTAAAAGTAAATAGTAAAAAAAAAGGACACAAATCTGGCTACTGAAAGAGCATTTTTCAGTTACCACCTCCATTATTTTTTCACCATGAGCAGCTTTAAGCCTCTTGCCACAAATAAACCTGACAAAAAATCTTTAAAATGAACAAGGGTTAAATAGCTATATTATTTTGCACCTAACCATCTGAAATATTATTTAGATTCTTGTGCTGTATATAGTTTGCAGACTGAAGTCAGAATAACACAGGAGAACTAGGCTGGTTTTCCCCCCGTTTTACACCTGTTGTACTGAAAAAGTGAGTGATTGGACCAAGAGCAGGGAAACTCTGTGCTGGTGCCAGAAGTTCACTCCAGGTGTTCTGAGTGTTAGGCTGTTGACTGATAACTTTCAGTCTTGGGTTTAATCTTATCCAAATATTAACATTCAGTCCTAGATTTTTAGAATTCTATCCTAATTATTATTCTCTGAATGTATGGAATAGAGGGGATAGTGACAGCTTTTTGTTCTCCCAGTCTGTAATTTTAAATTTCTACAAGGTCACAGGGACAAGTTTATTTTCAGTAATTTTGTACTGTTCCATGTGTTTTGTAGTTTGCAGTTATCTATTGCAAATACATGTTTTCTGTCTGCAGATAAATGTTTCAAACTAAAGTGCATTCATGTCTGCAAGGTCATCCCTATATACACCACTTGCATCTGTTCACCAATTGCCCAATTTCCTGATTTCCCTAGGATTTTTTTGTGAAGGGAGGCAGCAGAAAAACTAAGATGTAATAGATCTTTTCTCTTTTTCTGTCTTGTGGAATGAATTTTTTGTATTACCCTATTTGCTATTGTCTTCACCAATTCAAATACTTTTTTTTTTTTTTTGAGGATTTTAATATATCTTCTGACCTCAGAAGGTGTATTTGTATGTTACTGCAGGTCTGTTTTTAACAATGTTACATGATGTTATTGTACTGACTCAACAAAGTAACTGACCAACTGTGTAAAATACAAGTATCAGTCCTTGATTTAGACAGGTGTGCAGGCCTAATTTTCCATTAAAAAATAGTCTTTCATCACCATCCCTACCCATACTTTTTGTTTGTTTGTTTGGTCTCAGATATAGTGTATATTTCCATTTTCTGAGAGAAACAATCAAGAGAGAAAACAGTATTGCTTATATCTGAATTGTCTGTGTGCATTGCATCAGGTAAAGATTGTGTATTTTCCAGACAGAAAATCTCATTGCTCTTTAAATGTTAGTAACAAAACACACCTCTGGAGTTTAGTGGTTTGGTGTGTTTTGTTTTTAAGTATCCAATTTGTTTCAGGAGTTGTTAGTGAAGTGTTCGAGTTATTTTAAAGTATCCAGTTCACTTTAAGACTTGTTCTTAAAGTGTTTCTTACTTGAAATCTCTGCTCGGCAGAGATGATGAAGTATACCATGAAGGGATCTCAAAGTACTTTTCATTCATTAATTTATTCTTTCAATGTAAGAAAACAGTACTAAATTAAGGATTTCTTTCATGTATTTGCACACAACTTGTAAATACTACCACTACTATACCTCACTTATATATAAATCAAGATTTCTGCCCATTTAGAGAGCAGTGTGCATGCATAATGTATGCTTGCATTTTTCTTCTTTGTTACAAGAAGAAAACACATGCAGCAGCTCTGTTCTGTGTATTTGTGGACTGTACGTTTTTGTTCACTGTCAGCACTGACTGTGGCTATCACTGGAAATGTAGTCTAGGGGACCTACTCAGACATCCTTAATTGGAATAAAAGAAATATTTAAAATCAAAACATAAAGAAAATACATGAAAATTAACTGAATTGGAGTAAAGCTGGATATTGATATTCTGAGTCCAGTTTGTAGTATGCTGGTCTTCAGATCACTTAATTAAATTTGTAATATCTTCCAAGTCAGGACAACGCATACAGATTTTTCCTTATAGCACCCAGATGCTAAGTGAATTTTGAATGTGGGAAATTTTGGTCTTTGGCTGTCTTCATTACAGGAAATCTTAGAGCTACATTCGTAGTTGTCTTGGGGTTACTTTCCTGAAATCCAAAGTGTCAGGATAGCACACAAGTGAATACTCCTCCCTTAAATTCTAATAAGCGTTTGTCTCTGATTACTCAAGCAGGAATAGTACAGTAGGTTAAGTATTGACATTATTATTTTGTAATGATAATACCTTCATTATCAGAAAATAGGAAAAAAATACTGGCATAGACAGTTTTGAAATTCACTGTGCATTCATGTGAATGGGTTTCTTACATGGTTGCTAGTTTGTTTCTTCTAGTCTGATAGTGCTTAACATTTAATTTGCTGCCTTTTGCTAAGTCTTTGTAACTTATTGGTATTGAGATTTTCTTTTATTACACCTAGCTATAGAACAGCAAATTGCTGACATTTCTTTAAGCATGAACAGATGTTTGTGGTTTGTTGCTTTTTGCTTCCTAGCAAAAGGGGTGATATTCAAAAATAGTCTTCCTCAAGTAAAGCTAAAATTCCAATCTCAGCACAAGGTGTGATATAATTTTAGGGTCTACTTGTTTTTAACCAGGCATTTTTAGTCTTATGTTCACTTTTCCAGTACAAATTATGAAAACTTTTGAAGGCTTTGGAACTAGAAAAGTGGAGCACAAAATTAAATTAATTTGATTTAGTTAACAAAAATGATTAAAAGCCATTAACAGCTTTTTAGTGACAGTTTTCATATTTTTGGCTGAGGGATTAGTTTACAGGAATGAAAATTGACATTGTTTAAGAGCCAGACAGTGTTACATAAAAACCTGGACAGCTGACAGCATTTTTCAACCAATAAGATGAAATCAGGATCAGTCAGAAAAGAAATCAAGTGGGATAATTGAGGAAAAGCAAGCATTACTGAAAAAATTAGAATCAAATCTAGGATGAGAACTTAATGGAAGATGGAAATCCAGAATAAAGGAGAACAGAAATTATTGCAGCATGGCTTGTGTTTATTCTGTCTTGCTGAAACATACATATGCTGTGTCTAAAGCAGTTGTTTCAAGAGAGAAATTATAATTTCTTCTTATATTGCTTCAAAATAATGAGACCTTTCAAATAGTAAGTAGAATTTTGAGAACAATGGATGTTTTAAAGGGACATGCTATGCTCCATGGTAGATGTTACAGGACTAATGAGAGCATTAAAGAAAAGGAGATTTAGGGCAGCACGGTAGAGGTGCTACTGCTCAAACTGCTGGTACTGTATGAGAAAATGGGATTAAGATTTCTTCTGTACTTTGCCAGAGCGCAGGTTAATTAAGGTCATCTGGGCATTTGTCTGCAAAAACAAAGGAAGCAAGGTTATTTGATGTTATGTGTTTAAATCAAAATAATTTTAACTTCCGTGGAAATACCGTCCCCTCTTTTCATTGAGGTAAAGGTAGAATTTGATGTCATGGTAGACTCAGAAGGTATGTCATTTAGGTAATTTAAACTTTCTCCTTCTTGAGTGCTTTTTATGTGCCTGTCTGAATGCAACAGGTTGCAGTAAATTGATCCAAAAGCACAAATATTGAAACATGATTCTAACTGCTGAATTCCTCAAGAGGTTTTCTTGCAAACAGTGTGAGATAATTTTGCAATGTGAAATTATTAACTTCCAGACCACCACTACACTTCCAAATGTACCAGTTCATAAGCACATTTTATCTTTGGTGATTAAATGCAAAGCATTGGAACACTTTTTCTAGTTTTTTCTTAGGAACATATACTATTTTTTGTTTTATTTAGATTTATTTTTAAGTTTAAGAGCTGGTTTCTTGAGTTGGGGTAGAGAAAATACACAAATTGAATTCTTATGCTATGTGTTATGTTAGCAATGTCCAGCTGTCTTTGCTTTTGCCCTGAAACCTGTGCACAGACCTTCCAGAGAACTACCCCTTCTACAGATGCCTGTAATAGTAATTTAAATTTCTAGGAGTCTGTTTCTTAGGACAAGAGGTTTATTTATGATTCAAAATGTTTTGAATTCTAGTAAGTTCTAGAAGGTTTTCTAAAGAAAAACTGATTTGGTCCGTGCTTTCTGGCTGAATAAATACGATCCTAATCTTTTCAATGAGACCTGACAAATAAGCTCTTTGAATAAAATGTTGATGGCTGAGTTTTCTTTGTCTTAACAAAGAAAGAATTTTAAAAAATGATCCAAGTTTTAGAATAACAAGCATGCTTTTTTTGCCTGAGGGTTATTTTTTTAAATTATATGTTTATTTTTATATACCTAGTGATAGAATTTTTAGATTTCTGGGTGCTATCCAATGGAACACTCTTTGCTAGCTGGCACATAGGTTACAAATCAACTGCTTTTCAGTGCTTCATTTTACTCTGAAATATCCCAAGTACCTAAGTTTCTCTCTTATTTAAAGAAAAACTTGAAGTGAAAAATGGTCCTTCTTTGTAATTTATGTCTTTATGGAAGTTTTTTCTCCACTAAATTAGACATGATCTAAAACATTTTTAATGTACATCTTTTTAAGAAGCATTCTATTACAACATTTCACAGGTTTTCAGCTAAACAGATATGCAGCTTTCTAAGTTCAAAATGCCAGGCACCCAGAGTGCTAGTGTGCATATTTTAAATGTTAATTAACATTAGATGTGGAGTAAATGCTTTTGAAACTATTTTATTCAACAAATTGTGCTTTTTGGAAGGGTGGGGAGGTTTTTTAGACTGAATTTAAGCCTTTGTTCGTTCTAAAATTTTTGACAGAACATATACAGATGTGGTTTTTTACATGTAATTCCCTTTATTCAACATGGAATCTGCTGTACCAGTTCTTGTGTATTTTTCAGACATGCAAGCTAAATATCATATAAATATAATAATATTGTACTAAATTCTGTTCTGTAAAGACATTCTACCAAAAAAGTGTGCATAACTTCCTCTGACTTAAGTGAAAATCTACTTTTTGTGTAGGAATTGGGAAGGGATTTTTGCATTATAATTCTTAAACAGTTACCTAAATACTTTGGCTCAGACCAGGTGTCTTGGTGTTGGCTGGGATGGAATTATTTTTCTTCCTGATACAGTGTTGCAGTGCTGTATTTTGGATTCAGTATGAGAACAAAGTTGATAAAAACCTGATATTTCAGTTGTTGCTGAAATGTTTACTGAGCAGTGTTTACTGCTCAGGAAAGTCAAGGACTTTCCAGTTTTCCATGCTCTGCCAGCAGGCAGGTGCACAAGAAGCCAGGAAGGAGCACAGCCAGGAGAGCTGACTTGAGCTGGCCAAAGGGATATTCCAAACTACAGTGTGTCGTGCCTGGGAGGAACTGGCCAGGAGCTGCCCATCACTGATCAGGTTGGGCTGGGCACTGGAATTGTGCATCACTGGCCTGTCCTGGATTTTATTAATCTCTCTTTCTGTTGTATCAGATTTCAATTATTGTTACTCTTATTAACTTTATTTGAGTTATTAAAGTGTTCTTAAGCCCTGGCTTTTACTTCTTTCCATTCTCCTTCCCATCTCACCAGGGCAGGAGAAAAGTGAGTAACCTTAATTGTCAGCTAATGTTATACCACAATACCAAGATATACTAAAGGAGCAATAGGAAAAATACTGGATTATTGAGTTCTGACTTCCAATGATTTGAGTACTCAAGGCTTGGATTTCTGTATACATAGATAAAGCATTTTAATATTTACAGAGGTTCTATGAGTATGAAAATCATTTATATAGAAGAGCATTTCACATAAAAGTTGTAAATTTAATAGACATACAAAGCAGGATTCGCAAACCTGCTTTGGGATGGTTTTTCTGTTAGGAGAGTTTAAGCATTAAATTACCTGTAAATAAAATAGTGTTGAATATATATATTTTTCTTCTTGATTCACAGGAGGGCGAATAAAATGATTGACCCTCTGATCAGTAAGGACACAAGCTTTCTGATACTACCTTTACCATGTATTTCAAAAATGTTGTTCAGGCAGTGTACATCATGCTGTAATTAGAACAAAACAAGCTCTCTTCCCCTTCCCCAGAGCTCTTGCTTGAGACAGTCATCAGAACTTTTTGCAACCACACAGGTGTTTGATTGCTCCAGCAGTAAGTGTGGAAGAATGGTCTACATTCAGCTCCAAAGAGGAAACAGTTACCACCAGGAAGGAGTTATTACCACATCTTTTCCTTACCCAAATGCCCTCACTGTAGATGTTTGTCTGAAACAGAGTTAGGTGGTCTTCTGTAAGAGCAAAGTACTTGTAGCTTTGAAATTAGCAGTTCAGTATTCTCAAAGTGCACTAGAAATATTTCCTCTCCACAGGCGAGGGCCATTCTCTATGTGGTTTATGTCATAGGCCATGCTTGCTTATCAGTGTCTGATTAGAAGAAGACCGGTTCCGTGGAAAGCTCTGGTGGGAAGGTGTCAGTGGATTTTCACCTAAACATTTTATGAGGAAACAGTTATATACCAACCTGTGCTCTTTAGAACTCCACGGAATTACTCTGAAGAGTTTGGCCTCTGGTTTTAAGATGTAAATATGAGTTTGTGGAACATAGAACTGAAGTCCACAAGTCACTCATGCAGCCAATAAATGTGTCATAAAAGCTGATGGTGAAGCAAAGCTCCATTCTCACATCTGTGTTATTGACAGCTTTCATTTATTTATGTGATTATCTCTGGATTTCATCTAGGGATAGATAACTATTAAAAATGTGCCTGCTAAGGCTTTCCAGAAATAACTAGCACTGGCTGCTGATAGTCTAAATAATTTAATTTTTGATTAAATTTTTTCTTATGTTTTGTGTTTACAAAATGAAACTCATTCATAGCTCTAGAATGTGTTGTGAAAAACCCAAAACCTTAACAGCTGAAGTGAAAGAATCAAACTGATTTATTTAACATTTGAAACAATTTGGTAGGTCTGCACCTTCCCTGTATCTCATGATACAATTAAAATAGCTTTTGTCATGCCCTGTAAGTTTTATTATGTTTACTGACTGTAATATTGTATGATGTTGTTAACCATCAAAATTTCTTACCTGGCTCATGACGCTTGAATAACTTTGCACAATCTGGTTTGTGCAGTTCATTGTCCCAGGTGCTCTGGGACAATTTTGGTGCACTGTGAGATATCTGCTTTTTGATACAACAAATTGACAGTATTGACAAATGACCATCTGATGCTTTAAAGAACCAGAGAAAAGACAAGAAGGAGCAGGTATTTTAGGCTACTTTTCTATCTTTAGGTTCACCATCATTTAGTTGAAGGATTTTCACTTTTAATTGTGGAAGTTTTCAAGTTTTGATTCTTCCTGGTTTAATTTAGAATAATTTCAGAACAGCTGCAATATAATCAGGTCCAGAACAGAAATTGTTGTGCCTTTAAGGTCTAAGGTCAGCATCTTACCACAAAATATTTGCCAACCACTTCTAATAGCCTACAATAATCACAGAATGAAATTACTATTCAGGTTGTAGGGGCTTCATGAGGTCTCTAGTATGGCTTGCAGCTCAAAACAAGTGGAATTGAGTGGCAGGCTGGCTCCATCACACTTACATTCTTCCTATATAGAAGAATGTGGGATGGAAGGACAGCTGGAGGTCAGCTAGTCTGGCTTGCTCAAATAAGCTCCAGTTGGAGCACATTGCTCGGGTTCTTACGCAACTAAGCTTTTGAAAGTCCTACTCATAGTGGTCTGCCACCTGCTTAGCACATGCAGGTAGCACATCCAGGAGCTCATTCACTTGAGTGCTCTGGACCAGGGGACATCCTTCACAGTGAGGCCGCTGTTGCCATCAGTGCAGAGAGCAGGTATTTCTTGCAGCCTCAAAGCCAGGTAGCCATATCCCACCCCTGGGGCTGTGTCTGAGTGAGGGCCTTCACTGTGCCCTGGCCTGTTTCAGCCAGTGACAGGGACTGAGTCCTGGGCACCTCATGACTGGGGTTTTTTGCAGTCCTGCACTGCCTACAGTAGAATTTCTCTCCCCGTGTTGTGCAAGCTGTCCTGTTAACTGCTGAAGTATTTATCTGGAATGCATTATTCTGTACATTGTTTCTTAATCCCTCTGTTCCCCCCCAAAAATATTCACAAAATACTGCAGAATTCAAAGGGGAAACAAATCTTGGTTATGTGTCCAGTAATGGTTTTTAATTCTGCACCACTTGTAGAAGAAATTAAACAATTTGAACTTGAGTCTGTTTTTTTATTGCTTAAAAAAGAGAACAAATTCAGTAAGCTTTTCTTATATAGCATTCTTCTACAATACAGAAGGAGTGCAGTGTATGAAGAATTCATTCTGGAGCCTTTCACTTTTGTCAGATATGTGTGTGTTAGAAATGCTTGAGAGTACAATCTGTTATTTTTTTTTAAAAAAAGGGGAAAAAATGCCCCAGCTTTTATTAACAAGCAGAAGTCTTACAGAAACTGTTAGTCTTGTTGCTATGCATCATGTTGATAATTCCTAGAAGAATTCTGACTCCTGACAGTGGTAGTAGCATAATAAGTGGTTTTCAGATCCCTGCATGTTGAGCTAACTGTTTGATAAGCTTATGTTTGATACATACCAGAAGAGTGCAAGGGGACCTTAACAGCTTTTCACCAGGAAGAGCTTCAAGGATGCAGATCTCTGACATATGGCTCACAAATAGTTTTTCTAATCTGTGTTGCTCTGGCGCCTGAGGACTGACACAAGCTGTCTGAGTGAATTCATAAGGGATGGTCTTTCTTGCAAACATCACAGTCTAGATAAAGAGCTAATAATGCTAAAACATGGGAAGTTCAGTCAGAATAATTCAAAGCTCTCCGAAGAAGAGTCCTTGTTTGGTGACTGCATTAGCTGCTTCAACTGGATTACAGTTTTTTTCCTCAAGCATTGGAGCAGGGACACTGCAGTACTGAGAAGGTGGAATGACATGACTTGGAAGCATCTTTCAGAGAGGATGCTACCTTGTTAATCCTTGTTTCCTAATCCTGGTCCGCATTAGTGCAATTGTTTTTAACAGCAGGTGACAGCTGTGATTGCAGTGAAACTAACAGTGTGGTTTAGTTGTGAGCGTAAAGTAGGTCAAACATGTTTTGTGCATTTTTTGAAAGACACACTAAGCCTTCTCAGTAAGTATCTGATCTTACCTTGAAAAGCTAGTAAAATGTGTGTGTATGTACACACATGCACACATTTTTATATAAATTCTGGTATTGATGCACGTATTTGAGACCATCAAAGTGTGGCCAATGGTAATTGCTAAGTCAGGGCCTTCTGTGTGATTCTATAAACATTCATGCACAAGCACCATTAAGACCCTATAGAACAGACATGGTATTAAGCCCAAACAGTTTGAAGCTCTGCATTTGTTATAAACTTCTGCTGTCTGGAAGTTGGATGAAAAATTCTTAATTTGATTTTTTTTGTACAGCATCACATCTCTCCCCCAGCCCATTATCAGTAAATTAAGTAAGCTAAACAAAGTCTTTCATGCAGTGGAACTTAACACTTAAACACAATCAAAGATTTTTAATGCTGAATAATATAACCAAGAAAAATAGTAGGACAACATGATGCAAAGCTGTTAGAAGTTTTGATTTATTGAGCTATGATTGGGCAGTTTTGATAGAGGTTGCCCTGTAATAACTTTTCTCTACACTTCTCTGTTGGTTTTCTTGAGCTGGCTGAATTATACAAAGGTGCTGATTTTATACACTTATTTTATAGAATAATCTTATAATTCAAATTCTCTACAGATATAAAACCCCTTTATATTTGGTAAAACATTCAGAGTGAGCTTAGTGTTTGTATTGGAATTCATATACTGGTCTGCTCAGGGTGATTGGTATTATGAGTTTGTGTTAAATGTCAAAATTAGTGGCATGGATATTCTTTTAAATGGAAATTTTCTTTTTGAGGTTTTCAAGGAATATTGGAGCAGTTTGCTGCTACAGTAGTGTGTCCTGAGCTTGTTAGAAATATTGTGAAGTCAGTTTTCTTTCTAAAAACTCCAAGTGTGCTTAAAGAATACCTCTTGGCTTCCCGCAGTTGCTATGTTTGCTACTATTTTCAGTCCCCTTCCCCCTCTTTCTTGCAGAAAAACTCTGCAGCAAAAACTGGGTAGAAGCTGGATAGCCAGCTGCCCTGTTTTCAAATATGAGAGGTTTCTTGCAAACATCCCAGCTTTGCAGGATTTTGTTTCTGTTGGTATTCTCATTTGATCCAGTGCCTTGGATAGTGGCTTCTTACTGGTTTTGGCTAACCTCAACTATTTAAAGTTAATTGCTTTTACTCTGAAAAATTTACTTGTTCACTGTTTCTGCTCAGATCAATGATTTAAAGTGTTCAAAACCAATTTTTAGTTTTTTAAAACTAAAATTTAAATTTATTTAGTTGAATTTTAATTCTTTTTACTTCACACCCTTTTTTTGTGAGTTAAGATATTTGCCAGTAAAACAGATAGAAGAGCTTATCTCCAAACACACCTGGATAGCAAAGTCAGCAATGCATGAGATTGTAATTCATACTTTCTGAGTCTAGGTCTGTTTGACTTGACTAGACACGTTCTAAAAAATTATGTAATTAAAACCAAAATTCATGAAAGCTTGTTGTGAAGACAAGTTTCAGTGTTATGCTGTTATATAGATTTACCTCATCTTTGTGTTTGAAAGAATTTGTATAAAAATCTTGCTTAAACATAGGTTCTGTAGGAAGCAAAAGATAATTTTTAACCTTTCTTTGTGCATTGTGCCAAGACAATTAGTTTTAATGAAACAAAAGTTAATTTAAAACTAGTACTTTCTATGCAATAATTAAAATATTTTTTCTTTATTTTCTCTGTGCATAAATAAAAGTATGGACAAAAATCTACTACAAACTCAGTGTTTAATCTTCATATCTTTAAATGCAATGCTTGGAGCTCTCAATATTTGCTTCTTATGGAAAGGTTGTGGGGAGAAACTGAACTCAATTATTGCAATCCGAGTCTATTTCTTCCTATTTATTTTCAGTATTAGTAGCAGCAATTAGTTTTTGCATGCTTCCAATGAGTTTTGAAGTATTCGACACTTATTTCTTCTTGATATTCTAGGTTTGTTGCATTGACCCCTTGGAGAGTGTATCATCTGACTTCCCTTATAATACTTGGAGTGTTAATTCTTCAGATAATGAAGGATTTGGTATTCTCAAAGATAAAAGGTAAGTGTACTGATAGAGTTCCATGCTTGAATACCTGTACTTTGGAGCATGCTAATTCTTTACTAAAGCCAGGTCAATATTATGATTATTGTAAAAGTATCAGCTAATGTTAGAGAGTGATAGTAGATCTGTGATGGTCTACTGCCATTTTCAATGAAGTTTTGCTATATTTTATAGGGAGGGCATTAGGAGATTTGGTTTAGCACTTAGATGAGCGTGATTGTTAGGAGTGGACAGTCATTCTTGTTCTTAACTGCTAGGTCTGAAAAATTGCATTGTTTTCTAAAATACAAAGTTTTCCTAGACATTCAAACTTCTTCCATCATGTAATTCCAAACATGTAATTCCAACATGTAATTCCAAAACGTAATTTTCTTGCAACATGTAATTCCAATCATGTAATTTTTGGAAATTTTGGGACATCCAATATATATCAGTGAAATTTTTAAATAGATAGAGAAATTACCTATCTTAGCACACTTGAAATACGAAGTGAGCTATTTTCTTTTTACTTTATATGGCATTTAGTGTCCAGAGTATATAAAGTCTTATGTGAATACAACCAGTTTTGAAAGGGATTTTGAGATTGTTGGCTGGTCTGGTGGTTTGGAAATTTTTTTTCAATTCCCGTCCTGTACTTCATTAGCATCTTGAAAAGTCTTTGACAAAATGCTCATCATAAGTTTTTAATTTTCATTGCCATGAAGATTGTTTTTTTCAAGATTCTTATTTTGCCTTTTATTTTTTGTAAAATCCCATGCAAAGTATATGAAAAATCCCGTGAACATAGTACAAAAGCAGGAAATAGATGTCAGAGAAGCATAGTATTCCTCTGTGATGTACTAACACTTAATTTCTGACTGCCAAAGCCAGTTGTTCCCTGCTTAGTTACAACAGGTATTTGCTACCTTTTCTGAAGAATGATTTACTGCCATTCCCTTTTCTGGGAGTTTTGGGTACCATTCTGTTTCCTGCTTGAGTATTGCAAGCCCAGAGGGCAACTTATACAGCTAAGCAGAATTTGATTTTTTTAAGCTCTGTACTGTATAAATTACCACAAACATTGAATACCTTGATAGATGGAAGGCAATGATAAATTCGTAAATTTACTCATATCTGCAAATAATATTTTTGTAGTGACCAAATTCAGGATGTACCACTCTGATGTTTGGTGATTATTTAACCATTCATTTTAGAGATGAGGCTAGAAATACCTCTGCTTCCTAGCTTATAGAATACTTACAGTAGTAAACTCATTTCTTTTACTAATGTCTTTGATGCCATTGTAGACAGAGTTTAAGAAAAACCAGGCCCTTGAAGTAATACTGTAGGAGTCTTGTGGTAATGAATAGAAATCAATGAAGTGCCACTCCAGGAAGCAGAAAAAATTCTTCCCAGTGTATCACATCTGTATAGCTGCTTCGTGCTTTCAGCCAGCCACTAGATGGCAAGACTATTACAGATTCATGGGGAATGTAGAGTGGTTGTCAGTGTGTAGAAGTAGAGGGTAAGTTCATGTTAAAGTTATGTTGTCATCTGCATGACATTCTTCCATGTGGAAATGTAGCCATAGAGGATCCTGACTTTTTCCATTAATGATTTTAACTGTATGTTAAGTTTACAGAAAGCAATTCAAGAACTGTTACTATAAGGTGATATAGCTTTCCTGTTTGACTGATACAGAGAATTCCTTAGTAATTTTGTCCCAATTCAGAATATGCACTATGAATAAAAAATAAAATTCTTTCTGTTTTAGTGCATTGTGTTTCATCTTACATTCTTACAATTGCAGGTGCGCAGCTATGGAGGACCATCACTGGCAAGTAGGTATTTTGTTTTTAATGCATGGTTATTTATTACTTTATTTTGTATAGTTGGCCTGGAATTTTTTTCTAATGTTTTCTTCTAATAAATTGCTGAATTATTATGATCTTAAAATATTTTCTAAGTTTATTTGTGCTTATTCATGATTTTTAATAAATTCTTTCTTTTGATTTGAATTTTATTAAAGTCTATAGTAACATATCAGAAAACCTCTAGAAATGCTTTTTGTTACACTGGGATTATCATGCTTCATGTTTTCTTGGAATTAGTGCTTTCTTTGAAAAGCAGAAGGAGGTAACTTTGAGAACTTACAGAAGTTTTAGCACTTATACCAGTGCTTCTGACTAGAAGTAGGTAAGATAGCTGGGGTTTCTCT
Source organism: Passer montanus (assembly GCF_014805655.1). Taxonomy (NCBI): domain Eukaryota; kingdom Metazoa; phylum Chordata; class Aves; order Passeriformes; family Passeridae; genus Passer; species Passer montanus. The sequence goes on from NW_024367819.1 coordinate 5,951,131, forward strand.
TTAAGTCAAAATAAGTGATTGATCGTTATAATTGCAAATAAATATCAGTTGATATCCATATGAATAGAAATTAATAATTTTGAAGCCTGTTAACTTGCCTGTCTTAGGCAAATGCTTATGTCATATTACTGTAGAGTATATAATTTTTTTAATTTGTTGGCAGTTGTTCTGGTTCCAGCCAAGACAGAGTTAATTTTTGCAGTAGCCAGAAGGGGTGGGGCCAGGACTCAAAGGTTATTCTCTAGCACCTCTCCTCATTTTGCAGGGATGGGGGAAGGAGTCCCTTCCAGGTCACATAGTGTGGCAGCACGGTCAGGTGTGGTTGGGAGTTTACACGTGATGTGTGAATCATTCACCTCCCACCTCCGCTCTGATATTGTGGCTGTTACTGTTTATTGTTCTTTCTTATTGCTGTTTCTCATAACTTATTCTTATTTCAACCCATGATCTTTACCTTTTTTGTCTCTAGTTCTCCTGTCCAGCCCTTCACAGGGGAAGGGGTGATGGGGAAGTGAGCGAGCAGTGTACGGTTTGGAGTGTTTCAGTGGGGACACTGAACTGGGGAACACCATTCCTTAAGCACAACAGCAATATAATCAATGTCTAAATGATTTGCAGACAATCAATTTTCAGAGCAAAAGGCTGCATATTTAAGGCATTATTCTTCTAAACAGACCACCAGGATTTATTATATATCTCACATAATTTGAAAGCATATCCATTGGTACACTATTGTATTATAGCCTGACACTGAAGAAACAGTAATGCAGAGTTGAAAAAGAGAAGATGCTGTGTTTTGTTCTTCTGTTTTGTTGTCTAGAGACAGGTATCAATGTCATAGCAATTACAGAAAGCAGTTCAGATGTGCAGCTCCTGTTCAGTTTCATACCTCTTAACATCCACAGGTATGAAATCTTGTAAGTATAAAATGGAGCTGTATGGAATTGATGACAGCTTAGTTTATAAACTGAGCAGAGTAAAATGCTTTTACCATAGCTAGTGCTACTTCATGTATCTGCGTAGAGTGACAGTGCTTCAAAAAATTTAATTGAGAAGCCATTCCTGCCGCACAGTAGATTAGTGTGATTTATATTTCATTTCTCCCTCCTGTTATTTGCCAGAGAAATTTACATAAACTTTACTGTCTTTTAGGGTTTTGAATCTGACTTTACCTGTCTGTTTACATTCAAGAAGAGGAAGGCAAAGAAAACCAAATTGCTTGTGAAGTGAAAGGAAACATAGGGTTTTGAGTGCCTTTTGTTTCCATAAAAAATAATTCTGCAGTCTGATACATTTTTCTTCTTTTACTCCCTAGTTCATCAGGTAACCAAACCAGAATAGTTGATTTTATGGAAAAGACTATAAATAGTACTTTAAATATCTTGGATTCAGGTTTTCAGTTGTTCAGAATGCTGGCCTTGATTTGCTGTTCTGTGGGAGACAATGCAGAGAGTGAAAAAGAGAATTTGATGAGCTCACCATAGCTCATGCCTTTGGGTAATATAATACAAGCATTGTATGTGTCCATCTAGCCCAGCATCTGCTCTCTGAAGGGATCCAGCCAGGAGAAACATGACCTTGGGTAATGTCCTGTATTAAAGCAGGACAAGCTTGCAAGGCTCTCCTGGTGTACTTTCCCAGCAGCTTCCAGTTGAACCTCACCCCCACCCCTCTCCCATGCTGTTCTAGGTGTACCTTCCGTGAATTTGTCTCATTGCTTTTGTTCTTAGAAGCTTCTGCTGTTGGCAACATCCTGTACACAGAGATCCACAACTGAACCACGTGCTTTGTGAACAGTCTTCTGTTTGTTTACTGCTCTATAATAGTTTGTAAGCTCTTCCTACATTTTTTCTTGTTGGAAGAAATACTGAGCAATTACTCTCTATTAATATTCTCCAGCAATCAGTGACTTTTATAAACTTCTGTCTTGACCTGGTCTCTTCAGTTCATGACTGCTTAATTGTTCCTAAAATAGAGGTTCTCCAAGATTTGATGTCTTCATTGTGCTTTTCTGCGTTTTTTTTTCCATTTCTGTGCCCCCTTTTTGCTGGGGAGACAGAATTACAAATAGCATTCAGGGAGATCCTTGGACTATACATTGTCCCTCTCTTCTTTTCATAATAAATCCCAACATGTGATTGGGGTTTTTTTAACCTCTACTAAGCTCTGAAATGATGTTTTCATGGATCCATGTTTTCATGGATAATCACTTCAAGGTAATGTCCTGAGTAGTAAAGATCAGCTTAAAGCCCATATGACTTTAAGAATTGTTGGGTTTTTTTTCGCTTTGAATTTCTTCACATTTCTCATCTGCCTTTTTGCAAGAAATCATGTGATAGTTGATTAAATTCTGCTAATCCTTGCAGCTGGTCTCTGTCTACCAGAATAATTCCTCTCATTTGTCATGGCTTCTTACGCTCCATAAAAGCATTTGATGAGAGACCTTGTTGAAAGCCTCCTCAGAAATCCATGTGATTTTTTTATGGGCACAGTGTTCATCTAAAAGCAAGTTCACTTTTGGAAAGGACAGAAGGTTTGTGATACGATGTCCTTTAGAGCTTCCATTAGGACTGGCATGCATGTCCTTTGTTAGTTTTCCTGACAGTTTGCACAGAGCAGAGATGAGTGTTTAGTGGTTTCCAGTTCTCTGGCTCTTGTGTGCCTTCCCTAAAAATAGATATTGCTTTAGACACTTCACAGTCCTCTGCCTTAAGGCAGCTTTAAGAGAAGCTGTTTAACCAAAATGAAATTTCAACTGTTGCACCCAACCTTTAATTTATAAGTTCACATAAAGACTTTTGTAAGTTCACATAAAGACTTTGCATTTGTTTGCACTGTGGGTGGGTTTTTCTTTTTCTGAATGCTCCTATAAATGTGCCTGTTGATTACGTAGAAATTGAAAGAACTGCTTAAGATGTTGAGGCTGGGTTCATAGTTCCTTTTCATTTTACTCAAAATAGGATATGAAAAACTGTTTTCATGTTATCATATATGAGCAAGATGTGCCAAATATATCCCCATATCCAGCAGAGAATCACCTGCTCTTAAGTAACTTACAGAGAAAAAAATGTGGTAGATCTGTGATACTTTCAGTGAGAGACAATGCCTATTCTGATAAATTTCTATTCTAACAAATTAAATGTGTGCATGGTTTTTCTTTGGCATCATAGCCCTACAGCCCTGCATCCATAGTTTGTAACTGCCTTAAGGTCCATGCAGAATGGCTGTGTGCAGGCAGGAAAGGATTTCTAGTCTGTGCCAACTTTGAAACTCCTTTAGATTGCTTTGGCAAGTGCTAGTTGGCATCTGCCAAAAATGTGCTAAGAGCTATTTTAATGGCTTAACTGCAGAACTGACCAGTTCTAGTGCCTGACAAAATTGCTACACACAGTTTGGTTTATTGAAACAGATGTAGGTAGTAGCAAAATTATCTGAACAGACTAGTTTCCTGCCCTACTTTTTTGTTATGTGATTCTGGTTCTGAAAATTAATATTAGTCAGTCACCAGCATAGTAGAATGTTTCATAAATGGTGGCACCAATTTCTGATGAGTTTTATAGTAAAATGGGAAACTTTTGGTAGTTGGAGGGTGAATTACTGATTGTGACTGTTCTGAAACTTACATTTTCTCAACGTTCATGTGCATTGTGTATTTCATCTGCTGCATGTACATTCCAAGTATCAGAAATCAAAGTACTTCAATGAAAATGCTGTTAATTTGTGGCACTTGTTTTTTGGTCCTCCTGCATCTTTGCTGAGAGCTGCTGATTAGTCAAAGCAAGCATAGCATTACTTTATTTATGAACCTTCCATAGGGATGGTAGCACTGTAGCACTTTTTTCCCCCTATATCTATATCTGTTTCTGAGGAACTGCTGTACAGGTATCTTGCCTTTTTTAAAAATGGGTGACAGCTGTCAGTGCCATAACTTGAATGCAGAATGCTTGTTGTCTCACATGTAAAATGTGTCTATGTAAGAAGACCTGTGATTGTTTTTTCTAATAGAGTCATTTAGTGCTATTTTAAGTTTAAAATTTAAAACTGAAGATAAGCTGAACCTTCCATAGGGATGGTACCACTGTAGCACTTTTTTCCCCCTGTATCTAGTTCTGTTTCTGAGGAACTGCTGTACAGGTATCTTGCCTTTTTTAAAAATGGGTGACAGCTGTTAAAATAGCACTGGAAAAGGTCACTTGATAAATTACTCTTCCTCATTATAAAGCTGTTTTATTTCTTCCTATCCTAGTGATATTTCTTTGAAATCTGGTGCTTCTCTAGTCAGTAGATCTATTAGAATATCCACAGGAATTGAAGCATACCTTAATTTCTTGAGTGGTCAAACTTAAGAAGGTCAAATTAATATCAAAGCGGGATTACTCTTTTATAGCAAGCCTAAAAAATCCCTAGTTGCAGCCTGAGAAGGGACTAAGAAACAGTCCTTTTAAAAGGCCATCAGTGAGTGACTGAAGAGAATAAGCCAGAAAGGAAGGTGTTAATGCTCTGAAGACCAGCAGCTCTGCTTAGCTTGTTTTCAGTCCCCTGTTATGTTTTATCATTTTCTCAGATCAAAGCTGCCTGGGACTTGTGGGAAGAGCCTTGCCTGACCAGTCGCGGTGCTAAACTCCCTACTGCACTTCTGGCTGCTTCAGCCACAGACTGCAGTAGGTGTGTAGTACTTACTGTATTATTAGATGTTTAATGTGGTGGATATAATCCTTTGGGCTATGACAATAAATCCTGAAAGGGTTCTCCTGGCCCTGTAGGTTGAAAGAAAAGGTTTTTTTTATTTCCAAAGCACACCTTCTCCTCTGCTTCCATTCCTGGCCCTGTAGGTTGAGAGAAAAGGTTTTTTTTTTATTTCCAAAGCACACCTTCTCCTCTGCTTCCAAGAGGAAGGAAAAATAAGCAAGTGCAGTCCCATGAATAGTATATCTCATCCACTGTTGCTCATGTGATCAGGTCAATGAAGATTTGGAATTCTGTAAGAAGAAATAGTAACATTTCCAAGAGAAAAAGGACACTTCTTGGTGGAAGCTTTTAACTGGCAGCTGTCTTTATTGAAGCACTTTAGGACTTGATGTTGAAAACCACGGTTAATATTGAAATGCTCTTGAAGCTCGGGAGTTAGCTAACTGGGATATTTCTGAAATAATAGCCTTCACTGATAGAAGGTTACAAACAGACACACAGAGGTTATTTTCTAAGCCCAGGACATTCCTGTTCCTCACCACCTTCTTCCTCTAATCCCTTCTTTGTGGATTCCTTTTATGACAGTTAGCTGTGGTGATACTTGTGGACTCCCAGAGCCACCAAAGTTGTTGCCCACTTGCAGGCGAGTGTTATTGTTTGGTAGATAACAACATCCATTACTGGGTCAGCTGATGTGACAGATGAGCTTCAAATTCAGGTCATAGCTTTTCCAGTTCTGAATTCATCTTTTGAGCTACACTGGTTTCACACTTGCATCAGCCCAGCTCGTAGACATGTGTATGCATTACAATGGTCAGTGTGTTCTGAAGAACAATATTCTGAGCTAGCACCATTCTGAGCTTGACAGATTTCATGTAATATGTGGCTATTGGGCTTTTTTCCAAGAAGAAGAAAAAATAATCTTTTGAATCTAATAACTCCATAACTCTAGTAACTCCATAATGCACTTGTGCAAAATTATTCCTAATATGTCATTGAGAGCAATGAAAAACACTTTGTTGTCCTTAAATACAAATGAGACAGTTGCTCCTTTTATCTAATTACCGTGCTTTGTTCATTAGGTCAGAGCCTTTACATACCTCTGATTTACATATGTTTTGCCTGCTGGGTTTGCTTAAGACAATCTGCAAGTCATGTGCCTAAATATTTCTGATGTAGTCTGCTTAGTCTGATTTCATGATCAATGGAGAAAGATTTGAAATACTTAATGAGCTATATATCCTGATCTATCTCTTCCCAAACAAATGTCTGTAGGTGGGTCAGGTATATTGTGTCTTAATGGTGACAGTTTGTTTCCCTTGAATATATACAGGAAGCCTAGGGTGGTGAGACAAGTGAGGGTGTTTACAACCCTTGTGTCATTGTTCCCTGTTGATATGAAGGCCTGTCTGTTTTGGAGATGCCATTGACTGCTGCTTGTGGCTACAACAAGAAACTGACTCTTGCACTCTTGGCACAACACACGGGAATACCAATCCACAGCAATAATAACTGCAGGGCACAGGGACTTGATTTATTTACCTCTTTGTGCACATGAAGTTCCTCTGAAATGAGTCTCAGGCATAGTATGACTGTGTATTCAGATCACTCTTGAAACACCAAGAATATGCTGCTTCACTGTATCTCAAAATAAAAGTCCTGTCCTTCAGGGTGTTGCAAAGAGATTTCTTTGCAGATGAGTGGATTAGGAAATAAGAGGTCTTTTTCCATTAGGAACTCCAACAAGATCAAGGCTGTAGCAGAAGTGTTTCTGTTATACACTTGTTAATCCATTTCCTTGATGTTATAGATAGGAAAAAATGTAATGTGAGCCAAGGGCAGTCATGTGGGCCAGTCAGTACCAAAACACAGCACCATCAGTTCCAGTTTCTGTTGTGCAGTCTCTTTGTCTTGCTTTGGTCATCCAGACAGAATCCATTCCTCACATGGCCCTACACAACTACACAATCTGGTAACAGACTGAAGAAAATACTTCCTGTGGACCTACAGGCAGAGGGCAGAATATAGTCTAACAGATAGATACAGATAGGCTCCAGAGAGAAAATATTTGCTTCTTCAGTTATTTCAATGTAGTCTGAAGGCATTTGGAGTATTTAAAGACTTTCTTTGTATTTCATAGTGGTTGCTGTTTTGTTCATTTTGCCTCATACATTTGTATGAGTTTGTGTTGGAAGATATATATGGCTGGATAACATACCTCAAACAATTCTGCTTCAAGTATGGTTTTCACAAATGTTCTTAATATATAAAAGCTGTTGCAGTCCTTCAGGAAGTGAATGCATACTTGTGGAAAGCAAATGGAAATTTAGTTTTATTTGCAGCCTAAACCCATACTTTTTCAGTAGCCACTGTACTGTTCAAATACCAGACTGTAATTATCCTTTGTTTTATAGAATGTGTTGCTACAACGCAGATAGACAGCAATTTGTGTGGTGGGGTTTTTCTAAAGGAACTTTACACATGAATGATCAAACCTTCTGCAGATTGCAGAAAGAATTGTCTACAGTGCAAAAATCTCTCAATTCTTCATTTTTTAGTTTCGGGTTTTTTTGTTTTTTTTAATATTGTGTGACCTTATTTCTCCTTTCTGGCTAGTTATTTCCAAGTTGTTAGCTGCCTTTCCAAGTAATGTATTCTGCTGGGTTTGTTTGTTTTATATTGATACATGATAAAAAAAAAAACATATTGGTAAAGTTTTTCTTACAGGAGTAAAAACCAATACTTCAGTAGAAATGCTGTAACTTTGGCAAAATTGTCACACTTAGTCTGAAAACTGTTTAATACCTTTTTCTTTACAATTGCAGGAAAAGGTTGGTGATTGGTTGGTTCTTTTCTTGTTTAAGGGGAAGGGAAATGAGGGATGTTGCACAGCATTTGTAGGTGTCATATATCTCACTGGTAGAAATAGTTGGCTTGTTTGTTTTGTTGTTTTTCTTATATATGCCAAAAATTATATGTAGCATACATAACCAATTTCTTCTCACATAGAGTGGTTTGCAAACTTTTGAAGTCAGGCCTACTCTCTATGGTTCTCTAGAGAACCATAATTTGGTAATATCTCAGTTCTGTCTTAGCCATCACAAGGCATTTTCCTCTCTTCCATGTCCCCAGAAGCTCAACTCACCTTTCATTAAAGAGGGTGCACAGAAGAGATGATGAGAACGTGTTGGAATCATCCTGTTTCTTTGCAATTACCAAACAAATGCTGCATTCCTCTTTCTGTAAACCTTACTTGTGTTCTGTTCCTATTAATTAAACATAAAGGTTAAACATTATCTTGGCTGAAAGAAGAGCAACTTCTGAAGAAGTAAAGGCAGAAACAAAGGACCAGCAGAATTGTACTGAGGCTGCTTTAACTGTTTTTATACAAGGATATATTCTAACCCAGTTATGTTTACAGAAACTGTCATTATTCATGTGTATCTGTATTACTCTGAGCATGATGCTCAAACTGAGCAACATCAGTAAACACTTACAGTGTCATGTAAAAGACATGACTGTTGCTGTATATGGTAAGTGTCTTGTAAATGCATCTCAGGAATAGATTTTTTTTCCTAAGACTTGTAAATAACTCAAGTAGAAACATTATCCTTTTCCACTGCACTGCTTCTTTAATAAGTTGCTGCCCATTTTGCATTTATGCACTTGGCTTGTCAAATATAGCATGTTCCTGATGAGTTAGGGTAGTTGATTTTGTGCCATTTCCCTGTCTGAGCTCCTATATATTTTGAACCCTGATTCTGTCCTTTGCTGTGTCTGCACTCCTCCTGGGGTATTGCAATTCACTCATCTGAAGGATTAAGGCAAATACTGAATGAAAATGTTAAGGACATACCAGTCTCATATAACAAGGCACTTCTAATACCCTGCTCTTGCCCTTTGGTATAACTTTTCAATTAAATGTGAAGTTATGGGGATTGCTTATATGCTGTATTTTTTCCAGTTTGCTTTTGAGTGTCATATAGCAGAATTTCAAAAGCATTGTAGCAGTTGAGATGTATGCTTTCATCTTCAGGACAGGCTGTGTACTTTTTAAAAAGAAATTATTTTTACTCTTTTGGATGCTGAATAATCCTTCTTGACTGCTTTAACAGCTTCTTAGCTTTGTTACTTACTTGCTCCATATCTTTCTAATATCCAAGTGAGAGCAGTTGCTCTAAAATTGCTTGGATAGCCCTTTTTTTTCTAGTTTTACTTGGTAAACTGTAATTAATAGAAACATTTATTACTCTACGTTTTGTCCCACAATCCTGTCCTTTCCTGTACCTGTACCTTTGATTACACCCACTGGCTAGGTGTAATCAAAGAAATCAATAATTATTTTAAACTTTTAATTCTATTTAGAGAGCTCTGAAAGCATTCCATATTGTGTATTTCAGGGTTCCAGTACTGAGATATAAGGGAATCATTTGGAAGACTGCTGTAGTGTACTTCTGGGAAATTGTTTTCTTCTGTTCTGGTAACAGAAGTGTTCTTACACAAATATTTAATTAAAATTTTAAGATTCAAAAGAGCACCTCACATAGTCTGATTTGGCAGTTAATTTCATGGCAGAACACAAGGCAATTTCATGTGGAGGTTTCAAAAGATCCTTATATCTAGCATTGTGGTTGGACTGGATGATCTTGAAAGCCTTTTCCAACCTAAATGGTACTGTGATTTTGCCAGTTTGCCTCCATGCTGGAAAAAAACTTCATCTGGGTACTGTGAGATGTGTACTTTTACTATACTTAAATAAACTTCTAATTTTTTAAAATTTTTTTTAAATTTTTTTAAATTTTTTAAATTATTTTTTAAAATTTTTAACACTTTATTCAAGTGAAGTCTCTGCATCCATGATTAAATGTGTGAAATAAAGACCTGACATAAGCACAGTCTGTGCAAACTGCAGGGTGTGCTGCATTCTGTGCAAAAGTGGCTCAGTAATTAATTTCCTTTGTTATACATTGGTAAAAATAAAATGCTACACTCTGTTGGAAAATGTGATCATAGTCTGTGGTGATGGGAGGATGGATATACAACCTTTGTTTGTCATTTTTTGTTTAAACATAGTGCAGTTTTTCTTCAGCAACTTTCAACATATAGTACAGCCAGCTCTATTCCATGTTTGATATTTTTAAGGATGGAGCTGCAGTCACTGTTCAGTTATTTGTGAGAGTTTTGTTTCTGGATCCACTTTGTCTAAAATGCAGTTCTGTTAAAGGCATCTGTGAGCACAGGCAGGTGGGTTTGCCCATTGTGAACAACCAGAGAGCTGCTAATTCTGAGCTGACCCAGTTCTGACGTGCTCACTGGCGTGTCATGTGCCACCCATATTGTTATCACTGGGGAAAAAATGCACCCTCCCCACCGCTGCCTTCCATCATCTCAGCTTTCTCACGTCTTTTTTTTTGTCACTGTGTTTATTGTAGTGATAGAATGTTTATTTTGATCACAGCACTAACCAAACATTAGGTAGAAGATTCATAGAATTGAAGGTATTTGAGGGTTTTTTTAGTTCAGTTTTTTTTCTAGCACTTGAAAATAAAAGAACTTCCTAAAAATGATGGAGTTGTAAGGAAAGTTATAAAGCAAATACAGAAAATGGCACAGAGGGAGGTGAGTAGAGAAACAAACCAGGGATTTACAAGGAAAAAAATTGCTTAAACAGTTAGCGTTACTCTGAAGCTCTCCCATGCCACTTGTCTCTCTCTCAGCTTTGCACTTTCTCAGTAAGGAGTGCTTAGATCTACTCTTCCATCTTAGACAAGAGCAAGTATGGCAAATGCTGAATTTGAATTTACAGACTTGTGTCTGCAAACAGGTGTGGTCACCTGCCGTTTGGCAAGTTTTCCCAGCTTTCAGCAAGGGACTCTGGAGGTGTTCTTCACTTTTTAATACTTTCATATTTCTTACTTATACAGCAATAATGACACCAGTATATTTTTACCAACTGAGCTAAAGCTTTAAAAATCTTAATTACAGGGAAAGCAATTCATACTGTCATCTGTTTTGAGATGTGGGCCACACTTTGGTCATACAAGGAAAACTACAAGCTTCTCTTATAATACTTTCCTATCGCATCTTCATGGGACTTCACCTCAGTCTGTGAACATCTCTGTAGAGAAAAACTTTCTGAAAAACTGCTGAGGAATTGTGCTGGTACCATCCATCTCAGATTACTTTTTCTGTTTTCAGGGACTTCTTGTGAAGCAAGCAATTAATCTTGTTGTGGAGTACAACACCCCACAGAGAGTACCAAATTAATTAAAAGGGGCAATATCTGGTTACCTCCTGAATCTAATGAAATGTTGTTTTCTGGCTGGTCAGCTTGAGCAGATCAGCTTTTTCATGCTAGCCATAGCATCTGTTATTCTTTCCCTATTTTTTCTCAAAGTTGCTTGGAAATTATCGGTAATGGCAGGCACATTTACATATTGTCGTCAATTCTGAATATTACTGCACTTTCAGCATAAATACTTTGCTTTGGCTTTTGTTTTGTTTTGTTTTTTTTAAAACTTAAGGCTATTTACAAATTGTTGATATAAATAGAATGCTTCAGCGCAGGATGTAGAAGGATACACTCTTAATTTGGCTGCCAGCCTAAATAGCATTACAGGAAAACCTGTCCAGGGATGTGATTGACGGGTATGTTGTCAATAAGAAAGTGAAACTTGGTATTGAGTGTATGCAGTAGAAAGCAACAAAGACCCCTCACATCTTAAATAAAGATTCTTCCATTTGAAGGATCCAAGAGGCTTGGACATAGTCTTACAAAATGTCAGCCAAAAGGTAATGTCATGTACTTCAACTCATGTGTTGAACTTACTAGGTTCAAGTTACAAGAACTGACTCTTGAAGGGTGGCAACAGCCTTCCCAACCAGATCAGACAGGGAAAGGAGATGACTTGGATTCAGTCACATCATTTTGAACAGAACAACTGGTCACTGCCTCTGTCAGGTGTCACCTGAATATTTATCCCTAATCCATAAAGATTCATGAACAGGTATTCCATATTCTGGGATTTTCTAATTTTTGGTGGGAATCCATGTGTCTTGCAATTTATGATTATGCAGAAGTAGCTTCATATCAATACAGTAGAACTGACACTAAGTTACTGACCAGAGTGCAATCTTTAATTATTTTCTTATTTTCAAGTGGAGATACTGTACTCTAAGGCTTTCCAGACAGCACAAACTGGAAAAAGTCAATTCCTTGTAAAGAACATCTGTTTTCTAGGGCAATTCTCTGAGTTAGCAAGGCTCTCTCTTCTAGTTCAAAGACTTCAAAGAGCTTAGGCAGACGTAGTTAGATGTCTAGACAGTCAGACCTCAGCTGCACATTGTGTTGGTAAGTTTGAATTGGTTAACAGGCAATAGTACTTTTTTTAGACTACCAAGGTACCAAGCCTTGCAAAAAAGAACAGAAACCTGACATACAGTTGAAGCATACTTTTTCTAACTCTTTTTAAGCTTACACCATGAAATAAATGTAGCTACTGCCTAGTCCGGAAGCAGCCTGTCAGATTGCCACAGAGCTGCTGGATATGTTTGCCTGCCTCGGAGATTTGTTTTGCTTGCAAACATAATGTTGCTTTTTTCACATTTTTTATGTATTTTAAAATGTGCATTATTATAGAATTCGGTGGGTTGCATCAAATTAGTGCCTAAAATAGCAGAATATTGTTGCAAGAAGTACCAGACTGATCGTAAGTAAAGGATAATTGCATTTTTGATGAGTGTAAGAGCGTTCATGGAATGACAGACCTCAAATTGCTCACAAGGAGAGAAGTTCACAAAGGTGACCTGTTTAAAGAGTAGAGAGTAAATTTAAGCGGAAAGAGTAATGTTAAAATGGTCATGTCCTGTGTGCTGTGTTTGTTCCATTGCACATGTAATATTTTTGCCATCAGTGTTTTTATTCTATTCTTACCACTTTCCATTTTAACAGTTGAACAACTGTGAGAGATAACTTGCAATCCTGAAGTCATTTGACTTGTCATCTTAAAGGGTATTTATAAACTATAGCATTCAGGGAGCCCCCAGTGTTACCTTAAATAGAGAGACTCCTTTTAAGATTAAGAAGAAAATTGGACCGTTTTATTTTGGAATGGCTTTTCTTAAATGTAAGTCTAATAATGGTTGATTAAAAGCTCCATGAAAATAGGTAGCGAGCTTAACCATATTCTCTACTTTTCTATTATCATTAAAGACTGCGTGAAAAGCAAATGGAATGTTTTCTGCTAAACATGTGAAAAATGTTTTTCTCCTGCAAATACAAGTAGTTTTTATCCTGTTTTAATATTGGCCTGTATTAACTGTTTCCTGTAGGAAGAAATGCTGCTTTTTCTATATATATATTATTTAAAGAGTAGGGTTTGTTCTGCAAAAACAATGAAAAAAGTGCTGGTCTCTTAACAGCCTGTTGAGTTAATTTCTGTCAAGTTTTCAAATTCTAAAGAATTTTTTAAGGACAATGGAAATGTGAGGGTAATAAGAAAGAAAAGGAAGCAAGCAATTTTGATTGATTTGAGAACTTGATAAAAGAAGCAAGAAACATTTGTGATCAATGAAACAAGAAATATATACTATTATTTAGAAATATATACTAGTTATTGATATGGAGGGAAGAGGACATCCTTGCTTGAATATTTAGAATGGTAATAGTCAAGAGAAAGATCATAAGAAGTAGAGTAGTCATGTACTTTCTACAGTAGTCAGGTTTTGACCTTTAATTGCATCTGGTTTGCCAAATGCAAGCATTGGGTTACAAAACGCATGATGGGAATTATTTATAGGGGACATAAGAACATATAGTTGTAGTTGGGGGTTTTTTGGTGTTTTTTTTTTTTTTTTTAATGCTGCAGACGTCTGGGTGGTTGTAACATGTGAGGGTGTGCTTCCCAGCCCAGCATCTGATTAGTCACTAATTTAGGAAGGAATGTCCTGGCACAGTTTTGTTGAAGCATGTGAGCCTATCAGCAGAATAACATATTATACTCTTTTAGATGTTTCAACATACAGTTGAGTAAAACAGCTCAGATGTTTTGAAACAAACTTCATGGTATTCCTTCCAAGTCTCCTTTTCATCTCTTATTTCTTATTGACAGATGTTACATGTTTACTTTCTAAAATATATTTCATGCATTAAACACTTTTTAAATTAATATTCCAAATGTTTTAGAGTCTAAATAACACTGAAGATAAATTCTAGACAGCTATAAGTATTTTATTTTTACACTAAGGGAAACAGAAAGTAACATATGCTTATATTCTGCATGACACTCAATGAATACAAATGATCAGACATACTAAGGTGATTAGTTTAATTAAAATTTTCAAAGATAAATATTTGCTGTAGTGCAGAACCACATTCTCCCTAGTCAACCTGTATGTTATGGCCACAGCACGATATGACACACATTTCCTTTCCCTAGGTTAGATTTTCCCTAGCTCCTCTTTCTGAAGTTCAGCCTTTTTTTACTGAGTGCTTGGATTAGTAGTATGATTAATAGGTCACTGATGTAGTTGTGGCCATTGAGATTACTGCAGGTCAGTTCATAGTGAGGTAATGCTAAAGAGAATTTCACAGTGAATAAAAAAATATCCGCTATTTGTGCTGGAGCTATTCTGAGAAATGTATTCATAAGGGATTTGAAAAGGCACTGAGTAGTAGGGATTGGGGCCAGGCACCAAATTATTCAAGAAAATTATGAAGAATTTTAGAAGATCCTTACAGGATTCTTTCTCAGTAAAATAGCATCTGTAGATAACTGTGAAGTTATGCAGAAATACCAGTACTAAATTCATATATAAAACAATAGTGTCTGAAGGTGGCTGTAACCATTTGTGAATAAGATGTGGTCTCACAAAATTAGCATTGGTCAACAGACTAAATCTACTGTTAAGTATCAGTAAAAAAGACATGCAGGGAAAAAGCACTGACAGTCACGTGCCACTCTTGTAAACTTATTTATGTCCAAATCCTGAATACTCTGTGTGGGACTGATCTGCTCTCTTCCAGAAAACAGTACAGGAGAAAAAATAATCCGGAGCACAGTAACAAGGTAGATCAAATACACAGAACTATTTCCTTATAAAGAACAAGTAAATGAGGTAGGTCTTTTAAAAAGAGAAAATGAATAATTAAAGGGAAGTACAATAGAGGTCTCTCAAAATACCGCACAGAACATGGCTTCTGTCTCACACCTTGGAATGAGGAGCATCAAAATAGCAGGCAGAAAGGTGAGGAAAAATAAAAATGTGTAATAAGTTTCAGAAATCCTTGATACATTATTGTTGTAAATATTAGAACCATAGATGGATTTTAAATATAAATTACAGGACAGATTTTTTAAAGAAAATTAATTGGAGGCTTTTAAATAAAAAATCACCACTTCTGACTTTGGAAGTCCCCAAGCTGCAGATTGTTGTATGCTCTGTTGAATTTTATGGAGCTATTATTATGTATTATCCCATATTTTTATTCTGTTGCTTAGGTGTCCCCAAGAATTCGGTTTTGGCAAGCGTTAAAGGCAAGGCACAGGGCTAGATGAGCCTTTGGCAGGTCCCAGTCTAGCTGGTTGTGTAATACCCAAGCATTGACTTTTTATTCAGCTAAGTGATGCATTAAGACTGAAATAAATGTAGCTATTTATATCTGCATTTTTATATAAATTGTATATAAATGTTAAACTTGGAGAAATCCAAGAAGGGCACGTGAGATGGCTGTTGCTCAATTTTAGATGGAGTGTCTGTTGCTACCACCACATTCCAAGGAAGTTGCAAGGTCAGCGTGTACCTTAACATCATGCTTTTATGCATTTAGGCATGAGATCAGAGTAATATAATTAATCAGAGCAACAATATCTGAGGTTTGCATGTCTGATCTTTAAAAAAATACTGTTCTAAACATTTGTAGCTTTCCTTAGAACAAACTGAGATGTGTCTGAACCATTACTGTATGAAGTTCTCATGTCAAGGCTGTACAAGAACAAGTTGTATCCATTGTATTCACCACTGTATTCATAAGCAGACAATTTTCTTAGAATGTGTGTCTTGACAGCTTCTGTCCTAACTGGTTAGCTGAATTTGATATTTTTCTTTATAATCAAAGTCTCAAAGTGTGGGAATTCAGCTAGAAACTCAATATGATGATACACAGAAACAGAAGTTTCTGACAATGACACATAAATATAACTTTTTTGTTAAAGTTTCAAATACTTTGCTCAAAGTTCTTGCAGATATACCTTGGAAAATGCTTATTTCTTCAATCAGTAATCAAACTCAAAACATACTGAAGAGGGTTTTTCTTTTGTAAGGAGTACTTTTAGCAGATGGAAATTAGTCTTTTGGAGCCTTCTTAGTCACTGAAAGGAGGTGAAAAGCACTGCAGGTTACCTGAAAAGCAGTTAAAAAATTATTTCAAGTGCTCTGAATGTTTCCCAAAGAAATTATTTGGGGAGTTGGGGGTATTTTTTGTGGGTTTATTTTGTTTTGTTTTAGATTTAGAAGGGTTTTTTTGGTGGGGTTTTTTTTTTTTTTTTTGGTTGGGTTTTTTATTATGAAGAAACCACCTCACTGAATTAAAGTAAAAGTCTAAATAGAGAGGGTTTTTTCCCACCCTCCTACTTCACTTCTTTATAGGAACATCCAGGGAGATGGGTTCAATGGTTTTTATTCAAGATTCTAAAGGAAGGAGCAAAAGCTATGATAGAATACTGTGTGTTTTACAGATTTGTATAGGTATATAAAAATTTATATATAACTTCTAAATTGAAAGCTTAATTTTTCCATCTTCAAGCAGCAAATTGTACTTTTAAAATGTACTTCATACAGCTTAATAAAAAAAGATTCTTTATAATTTTTTTGTTGTCCCTTTAAAAATGAGGGAAAAGGAAGTTTTATCAATGACAGGAGTGGCTGTCGTGCTTTACAATACAAATGGTCCATACCTCTGTTCTAAACCACCTTCTGAAATGCCCTGAATTTAAATAAAAAGTAATAGGAAAGGAGTAGGGAATGACAAATTTGTCTCTGGGACAAAAGCCTAGCTAGCTGAAGTTAGTTTTGCCTTCCCAGCGGTTCTGTCAGCCCCCAGCAGAAGCCATGGCTCCTGTCATCCTCTCCAGGCAGGGTGAAGGTTATCGGGTGCTCTGCCCTTCTGGCTGAGTGCTCTGGCAGCGCTCGCCTGGCCAGCTTGGGGGATTCCTCTCAGTCACAACTCAACAGGTGCCCTTGCTGACAAATGGGTTAAGCTGCAGGCCCTCATTGATCATCAGCCCTCCTCTGAACCCTACTTGACTTCTACTAGCCCAGGCGCCACTTGGCTGTAGTTTTTTTGGGGGTGGGTGTGGCTGCAGGAGAGCGCTGAGCTCTCTCTTGCAGTCTTGGCTGCCCCTCTGCCTTTTCCATGGAGCTGTAGGGTGTTGCATTGGCCTCCCATTGCTTTAAATTTGCAGCTATTTCATGGAGGGCTGGATATTAAAAGAGCAGAATGGTTGGGTTTGACAAGTATTCACTTCAGAGAAACTCTGAAGAAATTGGTTTACCCAGTCACTTCAGGATAAAGCTTTGTTTTAATCAGTGCACTCAGAATTAACCATCTTGCTCAGCTTCTAATTGTGTATGCGTATGAATTGCCGTCGTGTGAAACATACTGTTGCTTTGTATAACATGCTTCTTTGCTGCTGCTTCTCATTATTACCTATCTTACCCTTCTATGTTGTCTCAAGTGATACTAGGTAGAACTATTTGCTTTAAGTTTTGATGTTGGCATTTAAGAAGTTTATGTCTGCTTTCTTTCTTCAGCTGCTAGGGCTATAATGTGAGGTCAAAACATAATATGAACTGTGGTGACAGGTTCCTATATTTTTTTTAAACCAGGTGATTGATCAGCATTCACAAATATGTGCATTCTAAAGTGGCATGCACTATGACATTTTCTCCCTGATTTTATCTTGTAAATACTTAAAAATTTGCTTATATAAATGTACATGTTACTGTTTTTCTTACAGTATATCAGAATTGCTAACTTGCTGTTACAAGTGTTGGAGATAGAAAGTAGCAAACAGATGTAGCATACAGATTACCAGTTTCTCCATCACATGAAAATATGGCCTTGAAACTGAGTCATGCTAGTGATCATTTAATAATCTTTTCTTTTGCCACAGCTGCACAGTTTTATAAACTACCACACTGAGACTGAAGAAAGACACTTCTAAGGAAAAAAGCTCTTTTTAAAGGGAGAGAATATGATTGCAATTTTACCATCAGACATGTAAACACTGCAGAGTTCATGTCTTGTGTCATAGTAAGCAAACAGATAAATTGATATTAGTAAGTATATAAATTTGCAGTCATTTAGTCATCTGTCTCACTTCCACTATACAGGCATTGAAAGACTTTGAAGCTTAAGGAATCAAAATGAATCATACCTACTATAAAAATGTTTGGCTAGCAATTCTGAATATCAAACAAAACTTTAGCTCTTGGTGGTGGGATGGAAGAATAGGGTTGGTGTCAGTGAAAATAATGAATGATATATAACTGTCTGCTGTGCTTGCATTATAATGTACTTGAAGTACTGCAGTTATTCATCCTTAAGCTTCTAAGGTCTAATTAAAAACTGGTGACCGGGACTTGGATCTAGTTATGGCTCGCAATTGCACTAATCTCTCTCTGGAGAGATTTTCTTACGCTGCACCAAATAAGAAATTATATAATTAGGTGGAAAACTGGCTCCTATCCTCATGTTCATAGGATGATTGCAGCACTGAAGTAATGGTGTGTCATCTAAGCAAATGGTGAGCATACCACTTTTAGACATAGGTGCACTCAGTATGTGGTCTGAGTATCTTGCTGTATGGTCTGCTTTCATACAGTTCATCTTTTTGTCAGTAGGAAAAGAAAACAACTGCTGAGAAGAAACAGATTCAGAGTGCTGCAAACAAAGAGACAGGGATGGGCAGGTTTCAGAATCTTGAATAGCATGTATGCCTAGGGAAAAAGAATGCATTTTAGTATTACTTGACTGAATTACAGGTCATGAGAACTAGGAGAAAACTAGTACCTTTGTAGAAATGCAGTATAATAAATCAAATAATTTAATGAAACAATATGTAAAAGGTTTCTTGAAAATTTTGAAAAAATACTCAGTAATCTTCAGATATGGTTGAGATCATTGCTAGGTGGGTTTGGGTTTCTTGTTTAGTCTTTTTCTTTTGCCTCCAAATATTTGTTTCTTTTATAGCTGTTTAACAAGATTCCATGGCCAAAAAGTCACAGAGCAGTTGAGATTTTCACCCTTAGTGGTAAGATTTACCTTCCTGTCTCCAGCTCCTGTTTGTTACACAAATCCAGCATGATCTGTCATATTTGTAAACAGCAAGATTTGCTGTCTTCATGTGACTAAAATGTAATAATCTGCTTTTAAAACTGCAGTTGAAGTGTCTCTTACTACCTTTAACTCCTCTTTCTGCTTGTGTTTGAAACTTGGAAATACTGTCATGCACCAGGGAGCATTATTATGTGTGCTGTGTGAGAAACAGTAAAACCTCATAGTGACAATTCATTGTTGTTGATACAAATCAGGTTTTGGTGTCTGTTTGCTTTCATACTCAATTTTTTATGATTCTCTAAAAAAATTCATGTGCTTTGTTCTGCCCAGTGAATATTTCTTGCATGTGGTATCTTGTTTAGCTTTTTGAATGTTGTGCTACTTTTTTTTTGTCAAAACGGAATGCTGTTTGTTTGGGTTGCTTTTTTTCTGAAAATGCAGCTTGTGATCTTGGAAATGCTTAATAATGAATTATTTCATCCAGGTATATATAAGAATCCTGCATAAAATGCAGAATTCGATGAAGAAAGAAAAAATGTCCTGAGCATTTTATTCTTTGCTTTTATTGATCTTCAACTGTTAAAAGATTTCTTTTTTCTTTTTATTTTTTTTTCCAATCCTGAACTTTGGTACAGCTAAATACCAGACTGTGTTTTGTGTGTAACAGGTGTCTTCATCTTTTATAGCACACTGCTTACTGCTTGTGGTTACTCCGGTATAATAACCCCAGCAAAGAACTGAGCATGTTCAGCAGCTTCAGTTTAAAGATTTTTCATTTATGCTTGTTTCCTATCTTTTAAAACCAGCCTCCTTTGTATATCTCACAGTGTATGGAGAGACCTCAAGGTTAAGTAAATATAGTAAATATTTGCAGTTTGAATTCAGGTTTACATAGAAAGAATCAGGACAGGAAACTTTTAGCAAATTTTGGCTGAAAATACAGGAAAATCAGGCATGCCCTTCAAATTGATGAAATGTGGTAAAACATATACTTTCATATGTGTGTGCTTATAAATATATAAATGTACACATGCCTGCACACACATACAAATGTAATATTTTTACTCAGTTTCCTAAATTGAAAAAGGGGGGAAATTGGTAATTTTGGGGGACTTCATGTATGTTAATAATATGAAATTTTTTTTTCAATAGCGTTAAAAGTAATTTCATTCATTTTCATCCTAAACATGTCTTTGACAATCATGGTAATTTTTAAACCCATGCTTTTGCTGAAGTTAACACCAGTACAAGCCATCTACATAAAATAAAATGCTAGACTTTTCCATTAGTTCTGGAAATGCAAACCAAACTAGATGTCCTTTTGGGAGTGGGATTATATAGATAGATAGATAGATAGATATAGATATTAGATTATATATAATTTTTTAATGTCAGTCAAGGGTTTTTAGGGTGTCTTTGAGTGTACAATAGGGAGTTCATTATTTTTCATTCACATTATCGGAAGTGAGACTCATTCATAGCTGAATAATTAGAACAGGGTTATACATTGAAGGGAAGGCACTGTGTTTCCTTTTAGGTGAGGAGAGACATAGAAGGCAGCAGTGGTCGTGAGTACTTCTGGGGGTGGTTGTCCAGCTATACTGTGCCACAGGCTGATTAATTAAAATCTTTGAAAGTTTGCAGCCTGGGTGGGACACACCACCTACGTCCTAAAACCCTTGAAGATTGTCACTATCTATCTTGAGTATATAAAGAGTGTATATGACACTTTTTCCAACCCTTTTTAGCTTTTCAGTGAGGCTGCTTCCTTGTCTCTGGCAAGAATATAGATTTTATTTCCCTTCTTTTGCTGAAGACGTGTGCAGTCTTTGGTACCTGCTGGCAAAAGGAAAATTTTGCATAGATGTCCACACTATTTGGGCAAAAGACCATTTACTTGATAATTACAATACATGTTCGGTCCCAATCTGTACTTGGCAAGAGCAAAACTGGTAAGATTCCCTGACCAAGCCATATGTCAGGCAATCTGATCTACATGCCAGCACATCTTTTGGGGTGTCTTCATACCTGACATAAAGAGCTGTTACTCAGCATCTCTCCAGGAAGTTTTTGGAAAGGTCTAGAAGAGGTCAGCTTAATGGAAAACAAGATAATAGAGAGAAGCAGAAGTAAGAAGAACTCATTCTTAAAGTTAGCCAAATAACACAAAGAAGATCAGGTACTCTGGAAAGCTGTATGTAAAAGTGTGGTACTGACAGCCAACAGAGCATGAGAAACAACTTAGAAAAGAGGCCAAAATGTGTAAATTATAGTATGCTCTCACTGGGAATAACTACATTTCTGGTCTCTCCTACCTTAAATTGGTTATGGTAAACACAGGAAGAATTTACAAAAGAATAGTGAGGATATTTGAGGGCCTGCAAGAGCTTACATGAATGAAACAGGTGAGCAAAAATAGGGCTTTCAAAGCTCAGTGGGCTGACCAAGAGGAGGACATTGTGGATAGAATCTTCTTCCTCTTGATTACAAAACCAAGAGCTTCCGTGTTCCTTTCAGAAGTAATAGCACAAGGAGGAGGAATTCACTGTAAGGTAGAAGGGGTTGTTCTTTCTCTTGAAGAGCCAACAGAGCCAAGGGGAGGGAGAATTTCAGAAACGTTGCAAGAAGTTAAGAGAGACATGACAAGGCTGGAATGTAGCAGCTCGGACGAAGAAGTTGCTCAGAGAAGCATGGATTAGTCATGTGAGTTGAGGCCTCAAAAGTGGCAAAAAGGAACTTAGAAGGACAGAGAAAAGTGAGTCAAATCCAGTGCAGTTAATGTAGGGCTTAGCTGCAACTAAACAAGGATATAAGGATCTCCTTGAAAAATAACATGGGTAGGAAAATACTTTCCTTCCTCAATCTGTCACTATTAGTCACTCTGAGTTTTCAATATTGGAGAAATTTAAAACTGATTTTTAGCAATGATATAGAATGGTAAACACTTTTCTAAACACCTATGTCTTTCAATTTTGCAGTCCCATCAAAAAAACCCCAAACTATAATGGTCTGCAAAAACAATAAATCACTGTAAAAAGCTGAAGAGAGTTAACTGTCATCTGCGTGTTCCAATATAAGACATCTTGGAAACCAGTTGAAGTGGCTAGACCAGAGCAAACAATATTGGGTGGGGGTTGGCTGTTTTTTTCTTCCAAACAGTATGCAGTTAAGCTGCAGCTGCTCTTGCCACAAGATGTTGTAGATGTTACCGTAGGATGGAAATCCGCTCAGAGCTAAAAAATAGGTATCACTGTTGGCTCAAGTTTCCATGAGCTGAAGTCTGGAAGACTGTCTGTAGAAGGCAGCAATGTATTTTTTCCTTGGCTGTTCCTTTTGGACACAATAAAAGACGCCAAAGCCCTTTGGCCTGATTGAGTGTGTTACTTCTGTTTACCTGCTGCTTCCACCCAAGTGTTGTTGGAGAGGTCAGTCCATCTCATGCTGCTGTGAAATAATCTGGAACCTGTTCTGCAGGAAACCTCCAGATGGGTCAATACAAACTCCAGTTCTCTTGGGTGCAGAAAAATTTAGACTGATCAAAAAATGAAATTATTTTTCTAGATAGTCTTTGTGATATCAAGCAAAATACTTCAGTGTGATTGCAGTTCCACTAATTATGCACTCATGCTGTTCTCAAGTATGATTTTCAAAAGTGATGAGCAGTGATACCACTAGAATACCACTCCAATACTAGAGTATTGAAGTGTTTTATAAATGCTCTAATTCCAACCTAACACGTCCTTGACATTTTAGATAGGTACTCATTTAGTAGACAGTTTTGAACCTAATCTCTGCAGGTCTTCCTTATGAATAAGTAAATAAGGTGATAATATTCTCCTTGCCTCAGTGAGAGCTGGAAAGAGTTGTAAGGAATTGTAAAAGTAAATCATTTTTCTGCTGTAGCAGTAAGCTCTGTGTACAGAGTGGGACCAAGAAATGAACAGTCCAAAGCTACACTTGAAGAGTTTGGAGTACATCAAGTTCCAAGGCTGAAATACACGGATGGACTTGATACTGAAAGCTTTTCAGCTTCTGAATGCAATCATCAAATGCATTAAAATGGAATATTTTATAAAAAGACATTTGACATAGTAAATGTATGTGGTTGTGTAAGAGCATATTGCGGTGCATGGACTAAGGCAGTCCAAGTTCTATAAGGGATTCAAGTTTGTTTGCTTTCATTTTTGATGCTGCACTTAAAGTATGAATGATGCTCCTACATGTTTGCACATTTCAGTTATTTCTTTTGCTTCATTTCCTAATTAGAAGACATCACAACTTCAATCTGAAGATTAAACTGTTGCACCGAATCATTTTATTAATTAAGATTTTTGAATTTAGCAGCTCTGTTGTTTCAGGGTAAGTTTGAAGAAATGCAACATTTAATTATTTATAACTATAAGAAAAAAGAAAAGAAAAGAAAAGAAAAGAAAAGAAAAGAAAAGAAAAGAAAAGAAAAGAAAAGAAAAGAAAAGAAAAGAAAAGAAAAGATTACATTGGAATACGGAGGTATCAGTGACCATGGAAAGTTGTAGACGTGACATTTATTAATGCTTATTTATATATTGCATTACATAATTTAGTCAGAGGACTTGAATTCTGTTTTTTTAGATCTTACTAGTCGTTTTGAAGAAATTTATATGATAAAAAGAAGAAAGGATAGAATCCTTTGTCATTTTAAAAGTTAAGCAGTTTTCCAGAAATTACGTATTACTCACAATGCACCATATATAGCTTAGCAAATCAAAGATACATGGCATACCATTGCTCCAGCTTTGCTCTTTTTTAAATTTTATTTATTTTTAATATTTGACATCCCCATGACAATTCTTACTGTCTCATGCAGGACAGGCAGGTGTAAATCTTGCTGGGTTTCTTCCTAGGAAAAGAGATTTGTTACATGAAGGTCTCTGGATGTAATGTGGATTCCAAAATATATTAAGAACAACAGTTCAGTGAAGGAAGGAAGCTGTGTGAAGGAGCAGTGCTGAATGACAGACATAGGGATCCTTGGAGTCTTGGACTGTGTGACAAAGCTTCAGAAGCACAGATAAGGTTGCGGGGGTGTTGAAAATTAATAGAGACATAGCTGGTGTAGCTGGAGCGACAGAATCCTTGTCACGCATGCAGCAATAGGAGGAAAAGCCGTAGGAGGAAATCCATATTCAATTCACCTTCACAGAAGCAATCAAAGTATTTTGGCAGAAAGCTTCCTCCTGCCAGCAAACTTTAGTTTTTGAGGACTCTTTCAGCACAGTGTTCTGGTGTTCCTGTCTAAGATTAGTTGTGCAAATGAGCTTGGAACTTAAAAGCAATGCAATTAATCATTATTGTAAACTTGTCTTCCTATTCCTTATTTAAAAGAATTACAAAGTTTCTGTGGATTTTTTTATCTGTGAATTTAATCATTGGAGAATAATTTGGCTTCTTCTGACAACTTGTGACTGACGCTTTGCAGGGAGGAAAAAAAGGATTTTTTAATAGTTTTAAGAATAAACTCTTTGCTGTCATATTTTCAAGCTTTTCACTTTATTAATAAAGTTTGAGTGATTTAGCTTCTCATCATTTTGGTTGCTGCTTACACCTGAGAAAAGTGGGAGATACTGAGGAAGATTTCCAGTAGAAGCAGAAAAATAAAAGTACTAAATGGGTGGTGATTCTCCCTCACATGACCAGAAGGAAAACAAACTGTTTGGCTTTTGACCGTGCTGGCTACTAAACACCCTGTCATAGTGTGTGAGGTGAGTCACGACTTGTTTATTTATAGCCACGGCCAATCAAAGCCGACTGCTCTGAACTTCATTCAAGACCAGCAGCTCTTAGGATGTCTTGTAAACATTTGCTCTCTGAGCAAGGAGCATTCTTCCTGGCAGTGAGCAGCACAGGTGCCTGGCTGGTGCCTCCTAAAACACAAAACAGACTAGAAGATCATTGCCTGGATTATTATCTAGATTGGTAGAGAGAGACTGAGAATTCCCTTTTACATCTGAAATGCCAGACAGTGAGGATCTGGGACAAGATGACAGGTACTGTACTTTGCTTGTGCTGGCCCTCCCGTGCAGTGCAGGAAGGACTGAGGCTTCATGAAATTAATCTGTGTGTGCTCCTGAGTGCTCAGCCTGAGATCAGTTTTCTCAGCGTTGTAACCAATCTTCTGCTTCTTGAGGGCTTTGCCTCTAATGCTAACCTTCTCCGGAGGGAATGGGAGTCTTAATGTCTGATAGAGGGTAAATGGAACAGCTCTGAGGTACCTCTTAAACTGCAGGTGAAGGGAAGAAAATACTGTGTGGTTTCTACCTGGTCACTTTTTCCTTCAAAGCCTCAATATGTCAGGCATGGGAATAGTTTAGTTGGAGCCCTGCTACTGACAGAACACTAACTCATTTCTGTGAGATTGGGCACTGGGTTCCTTTGAGGTATGCCTGTCTTTCTGAAGTTCAGCTTTTATTTTAATTAGCTGATAAAACCAACAGGACAAAGAAAAAGTTATTGGATCCAAAACTTGAAAACAATTTTCAAAATACTGTTTTTCTCAAATATGATCCAACACATTTCTGTGAAGTAAATGCCCTAATTAAATTTAGCCAAATACTTTTTAAAATAGATATTTGAAACGTAGATGTTATTGATGTTTGGCTATGACAGAGTTTATAATCTAGATTTCTTAAAGTCCACACAGCTTTTCCGTAGTCTTGATGCTAATCAAAATCTTGGATCTAAAATGGTGTTAATGAAATATTTGATGTTGTAAAAAGAGTATTTGTCATGTATGTAGAAAGAGATGCCTTTTTTTTTTAGAAGTTAGTGAACAAAATGCCAGAATACAGAGGCAAATCTAAGAAATTAAGCAACTAAGGGATCAGAACTGGGCATTTCATTATGGCTTTGGGTTTGATTTCTTCCAGTTACATTTAAATCTAAAATTTAAATTTATGTGGATGGTTTTCCAGTATGTTTGTCAGAGCACTGTGAGATGAAACACAGGAGATAGCTCTGGTTGTCTCTTGTAGAGCAGCACATTCAAGCACTGCCCCCTAACTGGATGAGCGTGGGTGAATGGATCCCCCAGGGGCAATTGGGTCTCTGCAGGGGTGGGGTCACCTACACATTTCCGTTTGCAGGGATATCTGGGTTGTGCCCTATATATATATGGCATAGATTACAATTAATTGTAGTTGCAGGTAGCATTTTTTTCTTCTCTTAAGGAAATGTTGACCCATTACTGATAATCACCAAAGTATTAATTGCTGTTTTTCAAAAAATGTTTGGTGAGATCTCCACTTTGTTCAATTGTTTATTTTTCAATAAAGAAAACTGGAAATATGTGTGACCCCTTAAAAAAAGTTTTCAGCTTTGTAATAATATCTAATTTATTTTGTTCATAATTCTTTCTCTGTAAAGGCTTGCAGCAAGATTTGGCAGCTAAACAGAAGGCCTAAGACTCTAAGACCCCTTTTTCTATCAAAGTTGGGAGTTTTTGTTTTGGAAGAAAAAAGATGAGCTTTTCTAAAGCAGTAACCTGGAAAAACATAACAGAGCCTGCTCTGCCCATTTATCATTTTTGAAGCTACCATTAAATTAACTGACCCTGATGTTCATGCCTCATCCTTTTGTGTCTTCCAATTTATTTTTCTGAAATTAATTTGCCTTTTTGTCTTGGTCATGACAAATAGGATATAACTGGAGAACATTACTGAAGTGCTAATGAGGCTTGGTGGAGGTCAGAATATTTTGGTCCAAGTTAAACAAGAGGGAATAGAAGGAGGATCTATGCAGGAGCTGTGCAGGAGCAATTAATCTTAGAATTGCAAAGAAAGATATTGTAATGTAAATGCACAGATAATGGTGTAATTTTAAGGGCACGCTGAATCAAAGCTTCAGCTTGTATGTGTTTAAAAAAGGAGAGCAGCAGTATTTTTGTGGAAGGTGCAGAATGAGCTTTGATCCCTTATTGGTTTCAGTGCACTGCCCTCTTGTAGGCCCTGCTCAGATGCACATACCTCTTACATCCTCTCCAAGTTCATGTCCTACTTCAGAAATATGTAATGTTGTGTCACAAGTGTATTTCATGAACATGGTTACGTCATAGTTAAATATGTGGCATTGGTCAATACTTTGTTAGTCATACTGTGAATTAAAATGAAAAATAAGCAAAGGAACAGATGCACAAATACTTCTTAGCAAGGCTAGCCAAAAAGTGAAGAGTTGTGAAGAGCAGGTACACACTCGTATCTTCTGTTGTGTTTTGGCACATGATCATGGCTGGTAACAGATGAAGAACAGTGAGGAAATACATGGCCACAGGTAGAGAATTCAAAACAATTTAGCATAAGGAGATATTTTCCCTCAGTAATTCTTTATCCTCGGGTCCATTGCAGTTTTGGTGTAAGACAGTATAATTTTTGGGTTTTTTTTAAACTGATATTTTGTGAGGAATCTAATGATAGTCAAGAATGTATAAAAGACACTGTGAATATTGGTCCTGGAGCGGTGGAAACGCTTTCAGAATTCTCAGTAATGCATCGGAGTAGTGAGTGATAACCTACTTGTACAAAATACATTAAAACCCATGGAAAAGAGTCAAAATGAACTTGTGCGCAGAAAAAGCTACAGTCATCATTTGCTGGTAACACAGAAAGTAAATTTAAAAAATATTCTTTGGCACTTGAAAATACAGGGTTTGTTTTTGTTTGGGTTTTTTTGTGCAGCTCATCTTTCCTAGCTGTTTGACTTTGAAAGGCCTTGAGCTAGGAATATCCCAGCTGAAGAATATGGAGGCTGTGAAGGAGGAAAATAAATTGATTTTGCGAAAAAGCACAAAAAGAGTTGTCTTTGCAAGACAAAAGTAATTCCAAAATAATTGCTTCCAACAGCTGGGCAGATCTGTTTAAAGTTGTCCAAATGGAACTTCATGGTCTTGTTGCTTAGTAAGGAGTTTCCTTACTTTTTCTGAACAAAAATATCCCTTTTGTGTTTGTAACAGTTACAAATGGGATCCTGACCTGAAAAGATCCCAGTCCTTGGACCACCTTGGTAAAAGGGCAACAGCACACAGTAAACAGCATTATAGTCTTTGCTAAACAGAAGGCAAGTCAATAATAGTATTCACATGGCACTGAAAGACTTGTTCTCATGCAAAGAGACATTTAAAAACATTCTAATAACTCAAGTCATTAATTTGGACTAATGGCACTGGACTGTCAGATCATGCTTTGAATGACCTCGAACTGCAGTAGTAGCTGGTGTTTTCCTCAGGGGAGCTGGGCAGAAGAAGCACAGGTCAGAGGAAGGGCTTCCTGTGGGAGCTGCCCTGCCAGTCTGCTCACCAGAGTCTGCCCAGAGGAGCTCAGCCCTGAAATGCCCCAATTTAGCTGGAGTATATTTTTATTGTCATAGTGGGATAGTCAGCAAAAAGTGACAACATTTAATACTGTCTGCTGTATTGAGGAACTTGTATGCTGGAATCGCCTTCAAAAAAAGCTAGAATTAACCAGTTTGTGTTTGGTCAGCTGAAGAAATACATTGCAGCTCATTATTAAGACTTCATAAGATCACTGATGCATTATACCTGAATAGAAGAGATGAACATATGCCCTCCAAAAAAAAAATCTTGTTAGTAATGGGTCATTTTCTAAATTTAAATAATCTGTTGGACAAGATGAATTCCCCTGTCTCTTTTCAGAGCACTTTGGTGTATTTTTGTAAGAATAAGTTTGCTTTCATTTTCAGAAAACTTTGTTCCTGACTACTAATATAAGCAAAAAAAACTACCTAAACTTATTGAATTGACATTGTTCAGCAGGACACCAGTGGTAAAATGGTTCCATGTCAGTTGAAGAGAAGAAAATATAATTATGGATTTGGTTTTACACTCTGTGCAAGGAGTATATAGAGTCAGGGATGAAAGGTTGCTTATCTGTCACATGGTCCCACCACTCTACTATGCAGTCCAGTGGGAAAGGCACGTCCAGCCTCATCAAATGCTGATGATTTAAACATATTTCTTGTAATACTGTATTTCTTTCTACAGTAATATTACAAAAAGTCATCTTGGTCAGGAAATAAAAGGGGGAAAACTTTGAAATAAGATTTTTTTTCAGCTTTTTATCCCACACCTTCCCTTGGGAAAAAACCAAAACAGGAACAGCAGATTGGACTGATCCACTGTTAATAAAAAGAAAAAAATTGAAGTGTCAGATGCAGATAGACAAGGCTGGGAAGAAAACACTTTAAGATTTTAAGAAGCAATGTTGCACAGTATAACACAATTAATTTAGTTTTTATAAACAATGTATTAACTACTGGAGGTATGATAATTAAAGGAGATTTTTGGATTGGGAAATGTTAGCTACTCTTTAAGGTTGATAACTCAGTCTCAAGCTTCAATTTAAAAATGAGGTCTCTATATCTTAGAGATTTCAAGGGTGTCAAAGCCTCAACATAGAAGGGATGGTCAAATGTAATCTGTTAAAGGATGTTAGCCACAGTACCACGTATTAGTAAGCCTAAATCTGTGCAGCACCTGTGGATTAGCAATGGGAAATATGATGCATATGGATATCTACAAGCTGAAGAGATTTCTGTTAGAAAAGTTTTGCACTATTTGGCGCGAAAAGGTTGTAGATGAAAATTCTCTGTGAAGTGTAAGAATGAAGTATATAGTAGATGCTTCCTGGTTTTGCTTTTTCTTTTGTGAAAGTCTTTGATGCAAGGATGGTTTTACATGGTATCCCAGTGATTCAGCTAAATTGCAGGTCTTGTTAACTTGGTCATGACCACATGACACAAATACAATTATTTTAGTATACTTAATGATTGCATAGGATCCAAAAGTAGCACAGGATAGAGCCCAGTTCTACATAGTCACCTTTAAAATTAGCCACATAGGTCATTAGGATGCTGTGCTGTGAGTTTAGTAGTGCTGGCCATTCTGTCTTTGCACATAGTGCACTAACATTCACAAATGTGTTACATTTTGTGTCTATAAGGCTATAATCAATAGTGCATTGTGTTCCACCACAGTTCAATAGTAGCTTTCAGAGGTTTTGCCATTGGTACTTTAATATGCTTAACTGTGAAATTTCCTTTTAACACTGTTTTATATTTTAGGGGGGGTTTATTTTCATTTTCAGTATATGTCCTCCTGAAATTTCTATGTAAAATAAAAACTACACAAACTTTTTAGTTTAGATACTATTTTAAATCCCTTATCTCTGTACCTTAATAATTTAGAAGAAAAATTTAAAAACCTACTTTTTTGTATAGGTCTTCAGGTATAAAATGTTTGTTTCAGAGAAAAACTGTATCATTATAATCACTCCCTTCTGCACTGTGGTGACTTCTTTCTTACAGCAGAAACCTGTGAAAGCTCTGAAAAGGTAGACCTGCTTGATTGGGGTTTGCTAACAGTTTACACCCTGGATTTAATTTGATTAATTTTCATTATGAACTGGTTGCTTATTTGTCCTCTGATATTCAGATCCCTTACAGCTGCATGATTCTATAGGTTCTAAATATTACCTTTTTAAAAACTCACAAATAGCCATATTACCTATATTTTTATTTACATATCTTTAGGAATGTAACTTTTGGTTCTTCCACCTTGACTACTACATTCCAAGTTACCCTGAAAATTACAGAGTGCACAGGCTACAAATGTGTGTGGTTACAGCTGGGAAATCAGGAGGGTTTAGAAGCTCTATAATTACAAACTCAGTGTTTATGTGGGTGCAGTCCTTCCGATCCACCACATCATGGTGTTCTCTTGTCACTGCTGCAGTTCTGAGTAGCTATCTGCATGAAGATACATAGAAAACTGTGTGCACATAATTCAAAACAATCCAGCACATCACGAAGAGATATTTAAACCAGTAATATGAGATCTGCTGACCTTTCTGAGAGAAATGTGATGGGGCTTTGCTTGAACAGATGTCTAGCTATGAAATGGGAGCATGACACCATCAGTCATTTTTAGTGAATGTAATGCCACTGTGTTTTCTGGCCAGGGTTTGTGACTGTGATCAGTGGAAGCGTCTGGGTGGTAGAGTGTTTTGGGTAGGGTGTTTTTTTTGCAATTACTAGGCAACAGTTTATATATTTGCTCAGTTATAGAAATGATGCAATAGGCAGTCAGAAGGATGTGAGTAATTTATTTTTTTCTGAACACCCTCAACCTTATTGACGATAGTTTTAGAATGGAAGTGTAGCACTGTTTATCAAACTAAGAATAATTGATGGGAGCATAAAATATTATTCTTTCTAAATGACCTACAAAAGCCTTTGAAAGTATTCAGCATTGGCTGCTTATCCCCAGAGGAGCATGGACAGCAGTCCCCAAAGCTGTTTTGGCAGGAAGAATAGGGTTCACAAGTAATGTACTAATATTATGCTGAAATAGATTTATATTCTTTGTTGACTTATGTCATAGTCAGGCACTCCACATTCATCATCTACATCACTTCAAACATCTTCTTTTTCCCTTTTTATCTTTAAATGTGACCATTGGAAAATTAATTTCTCTGGAGTATGCATCATTGTGTGCCTGTTTCCTTTTGATCTAATGCAAGTTTCATAGTTACCTCTGTTTTTACAGGGCCATGACATAACCTCTCTGCCTTTGTGTATGTATATTATATGTTGTACATACAATTATGTGATGTACCGCCTTTCTTTCTCACTCCCCCTTCACCAGGATCTGTTGCTTCCCCCTTGCTCTAACCCTCTGGACTGTGGGTAACACTGCTATTTAAGTCGGCTCAAGGTAAAAAGACAGGAAAGATAGGTATCACAAAGGCTGGTGGTTGTTGGGAGTTGTGAACAAGAAGAGGCAGCATGTGCATCTGGTGATCACACCGAAAATCAGCAAGCTGGCTTTCTTACACCTCTAATTGCCTAGATCAGAATAAGGCTTCAAAATAGTCCCTGGTGTTCCTTGTAAAATAGAAAATTGTGGCTGTTATAGAACTAACAAAGGTGTCTTACAATTTCTTGTGGCCTAGAAGCGACTGCCAACTACTCTATTGTGGAGTTCAGAAGTGTGTTTGCAAAGTTTTGAAGCAAATTTCACCTGTACCATCCACTCCTCTTGCTCGTCGTCTTGTCCATGTACCACATGTGGACCACAGGGCCAAAGCATATAGCAGGATATTTTATCTGTACCGCAGCTCATGCTTTCAAAAAGTTGGCTAAAGAAAGCATCACCATCACCAAGCAAGGCAACTGCAGAGAACTTTCCCTGCAAATGTGCACTTTTTCTTCATACTTTGCATTTTTGTTTTTGAATTGTTACTAGTTATCCCATTGTGCCTTGTTATAGGTCCTTCTCTTTAATCAATATTGTCTTTATGTTAGTGGTGAATATAGTTTGCATTTTTATTGTACTTTCTGCTTTTGTCTTTCCCCCCTCTGTTTTTGCTGTCAGCTTAAAATTATTAAAGTGAGTATCTACAGTTGTCCTAGGTATTTCAAAGCTCTAATTTCATAGCAGGCATCAGGCCTGTTCATTTTTTCTTTGTGCTTCCACAGAGTTCTACTTTGGTTGTCCACAATTTCAAATAAAGGATAGGAGTAAAAGTCTATAAAAGGATTTTATTATTCAGAGCACTTTCATACTAGTAGTTTTCAGTAATGGAATAAATGGGCAGCTCTTAAAATACTTATTATTAATGCTGTAGAATGGTTTACAGAATGTGGAAGCAGTATTTCTTCAGGGGAAGTAGCCTATCCATAAAAATTGCAGTTCCTGTAGGCCAAAATCCTTGTATAATATTTTCCCAAAGCCACTAATTATCAGAGATTATGGAAATTGAAATCTCTGCTGTGGGTGGGGTGCGAACAGAAAGTTCTGTGTGATGTTGCTCATTCCTCCAGCTGGGTTCCTGCAGTGATCTCTATGCGTTATGTTATGGTTTTATTTTCATCCTCTGTCATGGACCAATATCTGCGTTCAGTGCCTTGTGTGGCTGGGAAAATGCCAAAGTCACCTAGTCCAAGACACAGGGGTCTTATCCTATGCATTTCAGGTGTGCTATTTTAAATAAATGCTTCAATGTTTGTTTTCCTCAAAGGGGAGGAAATGCCCCTCACCCTGACTATTTTGTAGTGTAAGAGGAAATCACACCACTGCAACACCATAAGCACTATAATGCACTCAGGAATAGGGCACCGGTTTTGGGGTTCGGACTTTATTGAGCCTTACCCCGTGGCTGCAGCCACTGTTTGGTGCAGCTGGCAGTGCCCGGGCAGTGTGGCTCTGTCACTGCCGGGCAGTGTGGCTCTGTCCCTGCCGGGCAGGGGGGCTCTGTCCCTGCCGGGCAGGGGGGCTCTGTCCCCGCCGGGTCCCCGCGCCCCTCCCGTCCCTGGCTGGTCCCCGCGGCTGTGCCACCACCTCGCGGCGAACGAGGACAGCCGGGAAGCAGGGAAGGGTCTCCGCGGAGCATTTTGGACCGAAATCGTGCCTTTTTACAAAAGGGAGGCTGCGGAGACCGTGTGCAGCTGACAGGAGTTGGGGGTTTGAGCTGACCGTCTGTGTGTCCCCTGGTGGCTGTGCACCGACAGCGGGGCTCTGTCCCTGCCGGGCAGGGGGGCTCTGTCCCCGCCGTGTCCCCGCGCCCCTCCCGTCCCTGGCTGGTCCCCGCGGCTGTGCCACCACCTCGCGGCGAACGAGGACAGCCGGGAAGCAGGGAAGGGTCTCCGCGGAGCATTTTGGACCGAAATCGTGCCTTTTTACAAAAGGGAGGCTGCGGAGACCGTGTGCAGCTGACAGGAGTTGGGGGTTTGAGCTGACCGTCTGTGTGTCCCCTGGTGGCTGTGCACTGACCCCTGTACAGTCATTTTTTCATAATGTAGATTTTTATTTATCTTGTAATTCGATCTACTTGTGACAAAATGTTTACTCTTACTGCATTAGACATGTAATGGGTTATATATCTCAGTGAAATGGCCAGAGTTGCTCGTGGCAGCCTTGCATTCACTGTGATCAAAGCTGTGTGTACTCAGCAGTGCATTATGCAAAAAGTAACTCAGTAAAGCTGGTGTGGAATTGACTTCAGATTCTCAGTGTTTGCACGGTGGTTCGTCCATTCTTTGTACCAGTTTGACTTGACATTGACTGGCCTGTGCATGTCTTTATTATTATTTGTTGTTTTATAAGCCAGCTTTGTTGTAGACACTCTGTTTACTCCACAAAGGTATATGGTGTGACCTTTTAAGCTCAATATTGGATAAACTGATCAGCCCCAAATGTGATAGACACATATGCTGTCACATGGTTCTCCGAAAGTTCTTTAGTAGAGGTTTTTGAGGGTTTTTTTTGGGGGGGAGGATTTATTTTATTAAAAGTACTGAACAGTCATAAGCTTTAGAAACAGTCCTTTCAATATAATAGAAAAACTAACATTCAGTAGGAAAATTAATATAAACATCAAGACTCCAATTTCTTTTTTTCTATGTTGGGTAGCAATTTCATCATCATAGTTTGCAGAACAAAATAAAAAACAGGGAAAAAAAAGCACAAGGATTATATGCATAAAATGAAATATATTAATATGTGTGGCCATCTTGTGGCAATAAAAAGTACTGTGGTATACTTTTTAAAGAAAAAATAATATTAAAGAAACAAGTTTGGGGTCAGTTGCTTGATTTAGATGACAACTGTGTCTTCAACTCAATGTCTTCATATGACAAGAATGAATAAGCAGTAATATTTTACGGACTGAAAACTGCTATTACTGAACAGATTAACTTTTTTTAGTGAAAAAGATCGAATTAGCTCAACATAGAATACGAAGAAACAAGCACAGGTGTCTCTAGCATAGGAACAGCCATTGGATTGCCAGAGGCTAAGACTTTACATGATGTTTTCAACCAGTTTCAACTTCCATACGAGCTGTAAACAAAGTTGGGTATTTTTGTTTGTTTCACTCAGCTGGAAAGTCACCGATTCCAGTCTAGACTACAGACCCAGAATAAATCAGTGCATTTCAGAAACACTGATGAATCTATTTGTATTTCTTCAAGAAATGTCCCACTTTAAGGAACAAAACCCTGGCAAGGTAAGCACTCCCCAGTAACATTAATAGTTCTATATGATTTAATTAAAAATTGAGATAGATTAAAAAAAAACAAACAAGTGAACAAGCAAAAAAAGGAAAAAAAAGTACATTCTGACACATTCAGTCATGAGTTTCTGCTAACTAATTGCAATTAGTGAGTTGGGTTTTGTCCTGCATATAATTTGTCCAAGCAATTTTCACGCAGTGAAGGTAGAATTTCTTAATTTTAGTAAGAAATTTAGTAATTTTAGCAATAAACATGATTTTGTTAAAGCTTTACAGTAAATGAATAAAAATAGCATGTTTTTATGGTAGAAGAGGGGATAAATCCCTAATTATCCAAAATGGACTGTTTGATGCTTAGTTTCACCAGAAGTGTTAAAAGTAATACCCAGTTTTGAAAAACAAACTTCAATTTTGCACTGCATTCTAGATTTCATTAGCATGCAACATCTTCCTTTTGCAAAATTATCTAATCATTTAAGTGAAAGTGTTAATGGTGTATTTTAATGTTTTTGCCAGTTTTGCCTACTAGTCTGCAGCATATGTACATTTTTCACTGTCTTGGGAAGTTACATTCCTGGAGTTGTCCTCTCCTATGTCTTGTGTAAGTATGGTCTCTTTTCCAGTCATGATTTGTGTATGTGTGTACTGTTCATCATTTGGTCTCTGTGTAAGGACTGTTTATTTGTTTATTTATTTATATACCTGTTTACACACTCGTGCAAGTTTGCAGAAGACACCAGTCTCTGTGGTGCACTTGACAAGGGATGCACCTGAGGGACAGGATGCCATCCAGATGGACAGGATGCCATCCAGAGGGACCCGGACAAGCTTGAGAAGTGGGCCCATGAGAACCTCATGAGGTTTAGCGAGACCAAGTGCAAGGTGCTGCACCTGGGTCAGGGTATCAACCCAGGCTGAGAGGGATGAACAGATCCAGAGCAGCCCTGCCCAGAAGGACTTGGGGGTGCTGGAATGGGTGGACATGACCCAGCCATGGGCACTCACAGCCCAGAAACCAAACATGTTCTGGGCTGCATCCAAAGCAGCGTGGGCAGCAGGGGAGGGAGGGGATTCTGTCCCTCTGCTCTGCTCTGCTGACACCCCACCTGGAATCCTGGGGGTCCCCAACACAGAAAGGACATGGACCTGTTGAGTCCAAAGGAGGGGGCATGGAGATTGTCAGAGGGCCCTAGCACCTCTCCTATGAAAACAGGCTGAGAAAGCTGGGGATGTTCAGCCTGGAGAAGAGAACACTCTGGGGAGAGGCTTTTGAGTTCCTAAAGAGGGCTTTCAAGAAAGCTGGGGACAAACGTGACACCCCACCTGGAGTCCCGGGGGTCCCCAACAC
Source organism: Passer montanus (assembly GCF_014805655.1). NCBI lineage: Eukaryota > Metazoa > Chordata > Aves > Passeriformes > Passeridae > Passer > Passer montanus. The sequence goes on from NW_024367819.1 coordinate 5,987,564, forward strand.
AGAAAGGACATGGACCTGTTGAGTCCAAAGGAGGGGGCATGGAGATTGTCAGAGGGCCCTAGCACCTCTCCTATGAAAACAGGCTGAGAAAGCTGGGGATGTTCAGCCTGGAGAAGAGAACACTCTGGGGAGAGGCTTTTGAGTTCCTAAAGAGGGCTTTCAAGAAAGCTGGGGACAAACATTTGAGCAGTGCCTGCTGCAATAGCACAAGAGGTGATGGTTTTAAACTGAAGGAGGGTCAATTTAGGTTAGATATAAAAAAGAATTTTCTTAGAATTTTTTGGCATATGGAAGTCAGCTTACAAGTTTTTTCAGTGTGTTGATTCTGGCACAGTGTTGCATAGTCACTTTGGTCAAAGTTAAGATGTCAAAATCAGACTAAGTCAAGGTAATGATAGATGTTATAATGACAATAAATTGTGTCTTACTGATAGTAAAAAAGGTGTCAGTTGGTATGAATGTAATGGTATTTTCTGTGATGAGTAGGAATGGCTCCTGAAAACTGGATTTTACCTTAAAAGTGTCTGACATGGGCATTTCATAACGCATTTTTATGTAAAACTAACTGTATTATGTAAAGTTAGTCATTATCTTATGCAAAGGCATTGTTTAAGCTTTTTGAGTTACTTCTTGTACAGCAATATTTCAATACCATTTTTTCTCTGTCTTCATTTTTATCACAGTATTGTGTGCCTTTTTATGTCCCTTCCTTAAGTGCAATGAATTTGGACAGAAACTGTGCAGCAAAATAAAGGGTGTTCTGATGAAACTAGATTTTGGAATAGTAGAATATATCAACCAGAAGAAAAAAGAGAGATCTGGTGAGTAGTTAATTATAGTCTCACATATTATTATAAAATATTATTGTACTTCTGTATGCAGAGCATTTTCTTCACCTTGCAGAAAGTTTGGTTTGTCCTGAGAAGCCAACTGTAGATATATTACTTGCTTTGAACCTGGCTACTGTTATTAGCTTTATAAGAATAACACATAAATTTGACAATTTATGTCAAATGTCTGGGTATGATAATTAAAAAGTTATTACTTCATGGAAAGAAACAAAGCAAGCTCTTTGTATGTGATTAGATGTACTGATTATAAGTTTTCAGAAAAAAAACTACTTGCTGTAAGCTTGCAATGCTTATCTCTCTTTAGATAAGGCAAACTTACCCAGCAGAGAGACTCATGCAAGGGTCTCAAAATAAGTACATAACAGAATTTTCAGTAAGATTCAAAACTCTATTCCTGTATCTCAATCTGCCTTGGTTTAACTCCCTCCAGCCAAAAAAAAAAAATTTTCTTCTCCAAATATTCCAAAAGCATATAAGAATTGCCACAGGATAGCAGCTACAAATTAATCCAGGTTTCTATGTGGAAAGGGGAGGAATCAACTTAAAACAAAATCTTGCCTATCTCATACAATATCTTTGTAATAGTGGAATCTTTTAGATTTTAAGCAATAAAGCTATTTCAAGGAAAATCTGTATATGAACAGTGTTAGTTTGTTTCTTGTGTGTGCTTCAGTTTTGGTAATTAAACCTTTGTAGTGTAGTCACACTACTTGTAGGTAGCCTATCCTTTTAAATTGCTACATCAGTAGACTTACTATCTGCTTTAAAACATGCATTTCTTGTAACCATTATACAATTCATTATACAATGTGCTGTTCCGAGACCCAAGGAGAACCACCACATGTCTTTTCCCCTTCTCTTACATTTAATGTGATAGTAATTGAAAATAAGGAATAATGCATTGGAAATTTTGTTTCATGCATTGTTCTACTTGTTCAGTTTTTAAGTGAAACTGGCAGAGATAAAGATCAGCCTATCGTTTAATAAAATTCATAAGCCAGAACTGGGAAAATGGTTGAGATTAGAGTGTTCTTTCCTGCATTTCATCCTCCAGTTTAATTTAACACAGACAAACTCCCTACCTTGCTTTGCCTCTTGGGTTCACCACGTTGGCTCACAAACCTTGTGTTGACACAAGAGAAGAAACAGCAAGTTCCAGGAAGAAGCAAACAAGAACACTTAGACTGTGCTTTTCATTTTTATATTGGTTTAAAAGATTCTCAGACAGAGGAGGCAAAATTTGTATCTCTGCTTATCTGTAAAGAGCAACATTCTACCTAACTTCAGAGGATGCTTTGTATGCATATTTGCTTATGACTATGAATGCAGGGTAGCTGGGTGTTGGTAGAAGAAGGGGTTTGTGAATGAAGATTACATGCAGTTATCAAGAAAATTGCACGTGCTCATGTAAAAGTAATGTGGTGGGATAACTACACAGCCTGTTCTAACAACATGTTACACTTGTGCATTTTACCAGCAGTGTAGTCTAAAAGAGAGATATCTATTTGCCAGGGCAGATGACATTCTAGTGTGCAACAGAGACTCGTGAAGGAAGTACAATGCAGGTAAATAGTTCTACTGGAATGTATTCAGAATAACATTCTTTATTCCACTGTGGTTGCTGTATTTTGATAAGCAGCCAGTCTCTCAGTCAGGCTTGTTTCCCTGGTAGCATAGCAGATAAATGATACACTGTAGCAGCAGGTGGAGAATTATTGTGCTACACAAGCTGTGTGACAGGGAACACACACTGAACCTGGAAATCCATTGTTATGAGTAGGATAAAAAATATATCTTTTTTCTTTCAGAAACAGCAAAAACAAAACCCACAGAAGATGACAGTGAATTAGACATATCAGCTCTGTGTCCTAAGGTGACTTTTTTTCAGTCAGCCCTGTCTTGCTTTTAAAATCTATATAGATAATGGGAGGCTATCTAGATTGCTGTCTCTGTTCTTCTGTGGAAGACTTTGCCCTCCCCAGGAGGCTGTGTTCCTGAACTAAGCAGTATGCTTTAGAAGTGATTCATAGTCTCCACCTTTAGCCTTATACTAATCAACCTACTGCATTTGTGACTTCTGGCCCTTCAGGTAATGGTTTCATTGGCCTACTGAGCTAAGAATGTGTTTATTTTGTATTGGCTGTAGAATGATTGCGTTAATATTTAAAAGTAAAGGTAATTATTTTTATTTCCAACACTGAAATTACAGTTGACTTTTATCAAATTAAAATACAAAAGGGAAACATTAATAGAAAACTGTAGTGGTTCTATGTAATTTGTCAGATATTTTTGTAATCACTTGTCTAATAATTTTCAATGATGGTGCAAATAGGTATACTATCTATAACATCTTTCTAGATATATATGAGAACACTAAAATTTCTCATTTTTCTTTTAGTATTCTAAATGACTGTATCGCAAAGGTTTCTCTGTTAGAATACCATTTGATATTTAAAAAATCATCTTAATAGGAATTATTATGCCGTATTTGATCAGGAGTGTATAAAACCTGACTTTGACAGAGATTACTTTGGAGGTGATTTTATGCTTTGAAAAAAAAATCCCATGGGATAAAAATATGTATCTGACATAACTAAATATTGTTCAATAAATTCGTAAAGGACAATGTCTTTTTGTTCAGCTAATTTTTGATGGTCTTGTAGCTGTTGGGCTTGTTTTTCTGGTCCAAGTTTACTCATTTTGTTACATTATGCACATTTTGTATTTGCAGGCTCATTTTGCTTTATTACAGTAACTGGAATTTTCTATGCTTCTTTAGTATAATACAGCCTTTAGTTATTACAAAGAGGGATGCTTCACTTCTAAGCATTGTACAGTATTTTCATATTTCTTCAATTAGGGCTTAAATAGGAGGTGATATATGTTGCTATGACATAAAAGAGGGATTTTGTTCAGTCTCTAAGCATTGGCTTTCTGTAGTGTGGTTTTTTAAAAATGTAATAATACCATGTATGGGACTGTTTTCTGTGTAGGTTAGTCCTGCAATTGTTGCCAAAGAGCTGTCAGTGTCTGACACAGATGTCTCAGAAGTATCCTGGACCGATAATGGGACCTTTAACTTATCCGAGGGCTATTCTCCACAGACAGACACATCTGATGGTAGGTAACAGCTTCATCTAGATCATCAGTGGAATCCACATGTGCAAGTTACCTCAAAATTATTAGATAATTAGATAATTGGAGGACGGAAGGTTTTGGGGTTGTTACTTTCCTCTCTGAAATGAAATTAATCTCAGTGTTTTGTATAGTTTTGGACACAGTTTGTGTATGAACTGTCCTCATCTTAAAAATGTTCAAGTACATCAGCAAGTGTCTAAAAAATATGTAGTACTGGGTAAAACCCACACATTCAATAAATGCTAGATGTAGCACTCTCTTCTACCAAGCTTTTTAAGGAAGTAAACCTTTTAAAATTACTATCAATGCTTTTGTGGATAAGCTAAGCAAATAAAAGCTAAGAAAGACACAGTGAATACACTGCCTTGTTAAACAGGTAATTAAAAAAAAGTATTATCAGGTTTTACTACTAGAAATTAAGACAGCCAGAAATAAGCCTATGAAGACTGGGACTAGGAAAAAGTTCTCAAGCACTTGGCTTGATCTTGACCAGGAAAAAATTCTTACTTTTTATCAGTAAACACTTTGCTGTAATAAAGATTAAGGACAACAGTAGTTTGGTGTTATCTCACCTGGGGATCTGTTGATCTGCTCATCTTGCATTTCTCCTAGGAAAAGCTGCCTGTAAATGATAATACTACAGGCCAAATTAATAATTTCAGTTATTTTCCTAATATTTCAAGTTGTAAATAGGCATTATTGTATGATCACAGAACCCTATGTTATAAAAAGCAATTGTTATTCATCTCATCTATCTTCCTATCTAAAGCAGGTTCAAAGCTCTTCATTAAAGCTTGATGAAGTTTCTCAGGGCTGTGACCACTTGAATTCTAAACATCTCTAGTGGTAGAGATTCAGCAACTTCCCTGGAAAGTCTTTTTCAATATTTGCTTACTCTCATGGTGAAAAAGTTATTTTCTTACAGTGAGTCAAAATTTCCCATGTTCCAGTTTGTGTCAGTCTACTCTGATCCTTTCACTGTGCATCTCCTAGATGAGTCAAGCCCATCTTCTCTCTACTGTGCCATTCAGTAGGTAAACTGATCCCTCTTTGCCACCTTCTCTTGGGCCAAACGAGGCCCATTCTCTCAGCATCTACATACATCCTGTTCTCTAGCCCCCTAATCATGCTGGCCCTCCAGGGGGTTCAGTCCTGTGTGCCATTTTCTGTCTAGAACCGGAGAGGTCACAAACAGGCAAAGTACTTAAATATGTACTCTCAGTTGCTGAATAGAGGAGGAAAATCCCTTCCACTGTCTTTCTGCCTTCAATTTTGCTACTACGGCTCAGTGTGTGGTTGACCTTCCTTGCTGCAAGGGCATGGCACTGACCTGCTCCCCACAGATCTTCTTCTGGAAAGCTGCTTTTCTTGTTGCCCTTGGCCTGTACTGCTGCACAGGGTATTCCATCCCAGATGCAAGACTTCACATTTGCTTTTGTTGAATGTCATGATGTTCCTTTTCAGCCTGTTCCTTTCTCCAGCCAGTTGAGGTCCCTCTGAAGGCATCCTGACCTCCAGAATATCACATACACCTGTCCCACAGCAATTCTTTTCTGCCCATGAACTTGCAGAGTGCACTCCAGCCTGTCATCCATATCATTAATAAAAACCTTGAACTGTGCTGTTTTCAGTCCCTGTGGTAGACACCAATAACCAGCCTCCAGCTGCACTTTGTGTCGCTGATGAAGCCTTTGACCCCCACAGTCTGGCCACCTCTCCACCCACCTTACAGTTCCCTCTCCCCGTTTGCTCAGCAGCTTGGCTGTAAGGATCATGTGGAAAACTATATTCAAAGCCTTGCTAAGTGAAAAATAACATCCGTTCTTCTCCATGGAGCATTTCAGCAAATGGGACATACACAGAAGTGCAAAACCAAATGGGATGCATTCGAGGACTGGCTCATCTCCTGTCAAAGCTCTGTGCATTTGGGCCACCACTCTGCGTGCAGCACAACCCTTCCTCCTCACCTTCCCAGCCTGTCTTTCCTAAAGAAAATGGAGAAAATTTCATAGGAGTAATTTTTAGAATTTATTTCCTTAACCCTTACGAATGCTCCTACAACAAGCTCCTATTGCTTGTTTTCACAGAAAGTAAGTTCAAACTTTTTGCCTTCTCATTCAAATACTTGATGCAAGTATTCGCTTGTGCTGATTTAGGCCTCTTCCTGATTTAGGCCATGTACTCCATGGTATGTTTTACACATTTCTAATAACAAATATTGTGTCATTCATTAATGCAGCCATTAAAATTTAATGTTTGATTACATCCTGCTTTTTATCCTCTTGAAAACATGAAACAATTCTGATCATCTGTAGAGTTTCCGTTTTCTGTTTCCTTTTTAATACAAACATTGGCCAAGAAAGGAAAAAGAAATTAGTCTTTACATTGGTTTTATATCTTTATTTAAACAGATAAACATTCTTTTTGTTACTCTATATGCATGTTAAAAGCTTGTAACACATCTTACATGTTTACATATTTGTAGTTTATATATATTGTAAAGAGAGATAAATTTTAGGACTTCATGTGGTTGGTATATTTAGAAATAGCTGTGCTGAAGATTTGCATGGTTGTTTCATTACAGACAGATGCCTAAAAAAGTTAGCTTAAAAAAGTTACTTTGTTCAAATAGTTAGGTTGATACCAGCTGATTTGTGGCACTAGGCTTATGACCTCAAAACCCTTTTGTTTTAGATGTCACACAAAGCTCCTTCCACTAGAGAACTACTAGAGTAGGGATTAGTAAATGTATTCAGAGGAACACTTTCTACTCGCATTGTTACGTGTGGCTGCCTTTTGGGAAACCTTTTGTGAGTGCTAACACTGTTTTCTTCTGTTAACCCTGTAATAGATTTTGACCGACCTAGTGATCATGAAGAAGCTTTCACTAGAGACCTTTTGGAGTTTCCCTCTTTAGAAAATGGTGCCGGCACAAACGATGACGATGACTCAAGCATCGGTTTGCCCACCCAGCAGAAACGAAGGAAAGAGCAAACTGATGTCAAGGCGGATCACGCTTCCAGACAGAGTAAAGAGAGACCATCCACTGCAGGGCTGTCCTTGCCTTTGACCAGTGACCAAACCTTTAATTTAATGAGTGGAATTGCTGGCGATGTCATCACGGCTGCGGTGTCTGCTGCCATCAAAGACCAGCTGCAGTCCCTACAGCAAGGTCCCTCACAGGCAGCGCCCAGTTTGAGCGAGGAGACAGACACAGAGGAAGCTGATGATTTTGAACTGCTTGACCAGTCTGAGCTAGAGCAGATTGAGAAAGAATTGGGACTTTCACAAGGTCAAGAAGCAGAATCCCAGGAAAAGAAAAAGTCTTCAGGCTTCCTTTCAAATCTGCTTGGAAGTCATTAACCTTGAAGTTGCAGCTGGTAACACAGAAGAAACTAAACATAAAACACAAAAAAAAATACCATCAAATACTACAAAACATACAAAACAAAACAAAAAAAAAAAAGAAAAAGAAAAAAAGAGAAGAAAATTCTGAGCTGTAAGCTTTAACTATCCCTTTAGATGTGTTGTAATAATTTCCCTTATGCAGAGTGAATTAACTGGATAAGTATCAGCTAATACTGATAGTTTAATGTTTCTGGTAGTTATACCTCAATGTAATAGCATGGAAATGAATTCTCTATCCACTGTTGGTTGCAGATGTGTGGTGGAAGTCAGTTGTTCAAAACAGTTGGGGGAGAGGTTTCTTTTACCTTTTTGCCAACCATCTATTTTGGGGTCCTGAGCCAAATTTCCAATATCAGCAGTTTATTTACTCTAGTTTTCCAATCATGTAATACAATTAATGACTCATATTGTGAGGGCAAGTTATCAGAGGGCTGCAGTGAGATTAACTGCATCTCACCTCCTTCCATCCTACCAAAAATTAAGGATCCCTGCAGTTAGCATTATGTGTAGTGCATCTACTGTATATGAAACACATTAACTGGCACAACTCGAGTTTAAATATGTGTGCAACGCTATAAAACCCCCTAGATTTCATACTTAAAACCTTTGAATTATTTTGGATATGGTGATGCATTTCCAAGTTTTTTGCTGTTATAGGCTTGTAGAGCTGTCAAGTGGCATGTTATATGACTGACCACCTGCTGTGTTCCTTGATGGAGTCTGGTCCTTGGCAGTATTGCCCATGTGAAGTCAGCCAATGAATCTTTATGTTCAAAAGTTAATATTGTGTAAACTGAACAACCTGTTTGGGAGCAGTGAGGGTAGTTATTGTTTGGAGTAGAGATTAGAGATTAAAAAAAAAAAAAAAAGGCAAAAAGGCTTTTTAGGTGCCACTTCCTTAATTTGAGATTCTGTAGGTTTTGGTTTGGCTCTTTTTCCCATGATAGCTGCTTCCACTTGCAGCAAAAGTTGTGTTGCAAGGTGATGATTTTAGTATACTTAGAAGCATTTGGTGAGGTCAGTTGCTAGAGAAGACACTCAGAATCTTCTTCTTGGCATGTAATTTAAAACAAAGAAAAAGAACTTGTTTAAATTATTTGCCAGTTTAAAGTCCACACATGCTGAGTGAGTGGCATGGGATCTCAAGCAGATGACTTATTTTTCTAGGGCTTTTTTGTTCACCTGTGACAAAACTGCATTGCAATACCAAGCAATAGTAATCCAAGAAATAGGATGAAATAAAGCTAGTTTTTTTAATGTGATGTAAACCATTAGCAAAGTTGAGGGACCATGTCAGCTGCTACTACTACTCATACTACTCACGTAAATTTCCATTTGCTGGCATTTGAAGAGGTAAATGCTGTCATCTAGGACCCTCAAAAAGTACAGCAACAGATGATAAAAATCTTCCACTAACATACATGTGTAGGTAAACCTGTGTTTGAAATTAACTTCATTTTGTTTTTTGTTTTTTTTCCTTTTGAGGTGGAAGAATAGGCAGATGGCCAAAAAGAGTATAGCAAAAGGAAGAAAGGATGCCGAGATGTTTTGACACTAGCTTTATTGTTGCTTGTGCTTTTTTGTGTCAGTAATGCATATTGACTGTGTTTGCTGTCCTTTACCAGTAAAAGGGTAAGCCTGTGCCTTCATTATCAAATACATTATGAAATAAGTGGATGCTGGATATAGATCCCACAAGACGCAGCTTTCAAATTATAATATCTGAACACCTGAGTTTCTGGAAATGATTAGAAAACATGGCCCACATCACTTCCACAGCATTAGTTGCTAAGTTTCTTCTTTAGCTTTCACCAGGTTGTTCTTCTCATTTGGAAAAAACAAATTTAAAAAATCATCAAATACCCAAGCAAAATTAAAAAAAGCTTTTGTTAGAAAATCAGTGAGTTTAAAAAGTTCTCAGATGACTTAAAAGCCTCATTTCCTTGCCGCACGTTTAGGACAATCTGTACAATTAAAAGAGTACAAATCCAAGTTGCTGATGAAGCTTTGTAGGATGCCCAAACAACTGTGTGCTTCCTTGTCCAGGAGTACTGGTGCCAGTAGGGGAAACAGGCTGCAGGACAGGGAGAGGCGGCAGGGAGGGAGCAGTCCTTCACAGGCTTTTCTGGAGCAGATTGGCAGGACAGGCTAGCTGGCTGTCAATGGTGGCATTGTAACAGCTTGCACTTTATTGTTGTTTTATGGAAAATACTTGTGGTTATGAAAGTATGTAACACAGGGGCACTCTTCTAGAATAATAGATTAGATCAGAAAGAAAAGCAGTTGGAGGAGTTTCTCAGACTTTTTGTAAATTACCCATTTTCTGGTTTCAAGATAGGTAAACAGAATGATTTTTCTCCAGTATGACTCTCGTTTTTGGGTTGTTTTTTTTTTTCAGAAAGAAAAAAACAACCAAAACTTGAACGAGTTAATCATTAAAGTTAGGGACATAGTTGCTTATCTGAGAGTCTTTAGAAATTTTTTTTCTGCTGTTGTGATAGTTAATTACATTCAAACACCTAAACGCTGTGTAATGGGAAGGATGTAATTCTGTAACATTTAATATGCTTCCTCAGGTAGTAAAAAGATGTCTAATTTTCTGCAGGAAATGGTCTCTTCCCTTCCACACAACCACATGTAAGAAACACTTTGCATGGACACAATACATTCCACTGCCAGCAGTTCGCCAGCAAAACACAATGTTTCTCTCCTTTGTGGATCCTCTCCACACTGCCCTCAGTTGGAAATCCCTTGAGAAAACTTCATTTTGCTGTATTTTAGCAGCAGCCAAGAAATGGCAGTTCCTTAAAAATTCCTGTCACAATGGTCTACAGTGTCTTTCCTACCAAGCGCTGTTGTCACCTTCCCATCCTTCAAATGGAATGCCTGGGCAGGAAGACAGGCAGGGGGGTATAAGGCAACATATAGCTTTGAAACATATAGTTTTTCCATGGAAAGCTTCCTTGGACGTGATTTCCAGCCAAAAGGCACACAGACAGCACAGAGGGCTTAGTGTGAGCCAGTGCCATGGGGTAAGAGTGTGTGATCCTGCCCTGGAATCGGTGCTGCTTGTGTTGTGTGTGTGTTTGTACCTGGCAGCAAAGGGCTCATCCTCTTGTGCCTTGCAGTGGCTTCTTCACGCATCCCGATGGAAAAAAAAGATGTGTGTCAGGGCAGGGATGCAGGTCACTCTTTTGTACTCGGAAAATTTCCCCTTGTGTCAGTACACAAGTGACAGGATCACCATCGGATTGGTGGCCTTTGGTGTGTCAAATCCAGTGCAAAACCACCCGTTCCCATAACACAAAGTTTCCGTGCGTATGTACCACACACCTACTGACCACTCTTGTGTTTGTTAGAAAAAAATTACTGTTCTATGCAGAGTAGGTTAAATAATTGCAACCCAAATTAACAGATCTGAGGAAATACTCGTTCTACTTGTTCTGTGTTTGTTCTGCACTTTCTCCAGGCTGTCCCAGCCTTCTGAACAAATAAATCCCTGTAGTCTCTACGTCTGTTCTCAGCACATGAGCAGCATCGCAGTCTGTGAGTAACCCCCACCCAGGCAACCAGAAACTGGAGAATTACAAAATGTCCGTATTTAAGTATTCTGCAGCACTTTACCTGCCTGATCACTGTTTTGTAAACATGGAACTATGATATTGATTGTTTTAATAAATATGTGTTAGTTTTTATCTCTCATCATCTCATTGTGTGTTTGCTCCCAGAAATGGAAATAAAACCTGTAACAACAAAGAGGGTGACCCTTGTCACTCTCTACAACTATCTGAAAGGGGGTTCTGGCCAGGTGGGGTTCAGCCTCTTCCCCCTGTGATAGGTAACCTGTGATAGGTAACAAGGAGACAGCCGTGAGCTGCAACTGGGGAGGTTTAGGTTGGACATCGGGAAGGATTTCTGCACGGAAAGGGCGATCAGATACTGGAATGGGCTGCCCGGGGAGGTGGTGGAGTCACCGTCCCTGGAGGTGTTTCAGGAAGGACGGGGCGTGGCACTTAGTGCCATACGTTGGACTCGATAGGAGACATCTTTTCCAACCTGACTCCGTGAAAACACTCGAACAAACACAACAAAAAGAAACAAAACAAACACAAACCCGCCCAACAGAAGGCGCAGAGCCACCCTGGGGCACGGCCCAGTGGGGCGGCGCTCCCGCCCCTGTGCCTGTCCCTGTCCTTGTCCCTGTCCCTGTCCCGTCCGTCCCGGGCGCCGCTCTCGCCCCGCGCCCTCCGGCCGCCAGGGGGCGCGCGGGCCGCTCCCGCCGGACGCCGCGCGGCCACTTCCTGCCCGCGCGCCCCGCCCCGCGCGCGGCACCGCCCGCTCCGCCGGCCGCCGGTGCGTGTCCCGGGAATCGGGGGCGGGATGGGACGGGATGGGTTGGAATGGGATGGAATGGACCGGACCGGCCCGAGCCAGTGAGGGTAGCGGGGGCGGGGGGCAGGCGGCGTGGCCCGGCCGAGCCGGCTTTGCTCCCTTGGGATGCAGGCTCCCTGTGAGCCCGGCCTGCTCCACGCCTGGCCTGCTGGCTTCCGGCTGCTGCCTGCGCCCTGTCTTGTCTCATGGTTTTTGTTTTTCATTTTTTTATCTGTAGGTTTTGCCCGAATTTTGTTGTCCGTGTAGTAACGCCGGCCTTGTGCCAGGATCAGGGACACGGGCTCAGCTCAATCCACCCGAAGGCGGCTAAAAATCATCCGTAATAAAGAGCTCAGGAGAGACCGCGATTTGGCCGGAAGGGCTTGGCTGGGCTTGCGAGTGCCTGGGGTTTGGATTGCTGAGCCCCACACCAGGTAGGGCCCGGGGCCCCGGTGCTGGGGCTGGAGGCGGGATGGGAAGTGCAGGCGGACGTGGGAAGGTGGTGTGCCACTGCCCGGGATTTCTCTGTTGTGCGCAGTTCGTGGTGTAAACGCGTCTCACGTAACAGAGGTGAAGGTTTATGGCTTTAACTTCTCTTGGAGTACGAATCCTGAGCTGCTTTCCTTCGGGTGGGCGGAGCGGGAGGAGGCTGGGTGGGTTTAAATGCCCCGTGGGAATGCAGCGTGCGGCTTCTGTCTGTCCCTCAGGGAGCAGAACGGCGTCCTGCAAGGGGCTTGTCACCAGCAGCCAGCGTGGCTCTGAGTCACTGGTTTGTGGCAAAGGTTGGTGCTCGGGATGGGGCTCTGGGGACACGGGAGACGGGTCAGGGGACATGTGGGGGACATGGGAGATGGGTCAGGGGACATGGGGACACGGGGACAGGGGACACGCGTCAGGGGACATGGGGACACGGGATGGGGCTCTGAGGACACGGGAGACGGGTCAGGGGACATGGGGGACACGGGGACAGGGGACACGTGTCAGGGGACATGGGGACACGGGATGGGGCTCTGAGGACACGGGAGACGGGTCAGGGGACATGGGGGACACGGGGACAGGGGACACGTGTCAGGGGACATGGGGACACGGGATGGGGCTCTGAGGACACGGGAGACGGGTCAGGGGACATGGGGGACACGGGGACAGGGGACACGTGTCTCTTCTCCTGAGCTGCTTTCCTTCGGGTGGGGGGAGCGGGAGGAGGCTGGGTGGGTTTAAATGCCCCGTGGGAATGCAGCGTGCGGCTTCTGTCTGTCCCTCAGGGAGCAGAACGGCGTCCTGCAAGGGGCTTGTCACCAGCAGCCAGCGTGGCTCTGAGTCACTGGTTTGTGGCAAAGGTTGGTGCTCGGGTGGGGAGAAGGGCAGGGAGCGCTGCGGGTGGCAGGGAAACGCCTCAGGGAATACTCGGGATCTCTCCGTGGGCGGAGAACACGTTTTTCTCTGAAACACAAAAAGCGTCTGTTATGCTGGGCAGATGCTTATAGTACTCCAGATTATATGGCCTTCGTTTGCTGCATCCCCCCTGTCACTATCACACTGTAGATAGCACAAGCTATCTACAAAAAGTAGGATCCCAGTGGTTCCAGGGAATGAGCATTTCATAACATGTGTTTTGTCTCTACATGTTTATGACTTCTATCACTGCTTCTCCTTGTTAGTAGCTTCAGGGAAGGGCTGCTCTTCCTCTCCCTGCTTTCAGACCCCCTCATCCTGATGTATTATTTATTTTTTTCTCCAGATTAAGGCATAGTTTTTCTAAATCAGTTAAACAATGAGGGTGCTTTCTGTGATCTCCAGATTAAACTCTTTTTGCTCTTTGATTTTGCAGCATTCAAGAAATTCCATCAACTTTGTTAAAAAAAGAAAAAAAAAGGAAAATTTCATTAAGCACTGAGAAGGAAGGAAATGTGTGGGTTTGGAAAGGACAGCATGAGTGGGAGGTCACTGCTCTGCAGTTGTCCTGTCCCAGCCCCAGTAGCATGGGTTGGCTGGATGGTGGGAAGTGAAGGGAGACCAGGTTTTCAAGGGCTAGGCGTGACTGACTGCATCTCCAGATGAACAGCTCTGCAGGGTAAAGTGTTGTCAACACTACACGCGCTGCTCCAAAGTAGCTAAGAAGGCTTTATTTTTAAATGCAGTAACTTTTTTTTTTGCCATTTAATAAGGCTGTGGAAGATACCTGTGTAAGCAGGTTTTCCCTTTTTACCCTTGTTTCTGTGGAATCACTGGTCTCCCCAAAGTCTTACCGTTGGCAGAAGATGAGCTTGTTAAGAACCTCTAGTCACTGATCTTCAGTGAAAAGTGCAGAGCTTTTGAAATGCTGGTGCTGGGACTGGGGGCCCTCTCATGAACCCAATCCCAGCAGGCACAGCAGGTTCTGCATCCAGAGCTGGGATGCTCAGCTGCTGTTGTGGTACAAGTGAACTCAAAGTCTTTTATTTATAAGTTTCCTCTCTTGCTGCTGCCCTGAATACCACACTCATTGCTGACGGTGTTTAATAAATGTAATTCTGTGCAAGAACTGTGTGTTTAACACTGCCTTAAAATAAGGTTGTCAGGATGAAGGTGTTGGGGCTTTTTTGTGTCTGTTACTTAATTTTTTTAACATGATTTAATTTTTTTGCTATTTTCTAGTAATGGCCACCTACACTTGCATCACTTGCCGTGTGGCTTTCAAGGATGGTGACATTCAGCGTGCCCATTACAAAACCGACTGGCACAGGTACAACCTGAAGCGTAAAGTGGCTGACATGCCTCCTGTTACTGCTGAGAATTTCCAAGAGAGAGTCCTGGCACAGAGAGCAGTAGCAGAGGAGCAGAACAAAATCACTGCCACTTACTGCACAGTGTGTAGCAAGAGGTTCTCCACCTTCAATGCCTATGAGAATCACCTGAAGTCCAAGAAGCACCTGGAGCTGGAGAAGAAAGCTGTCCAAGCTGTCAGCAAGAAGGTGAAAATATTAAATGAGAAGAATCTGGAAAAGGGGCTGGCCCCAGAGAGTGTAAATAAAGATGAAATGAACACAGCTATTCAGCAAGCCATCAGAGCCCAGCCATCTTCATCTCCAAAGAAGACACCTCTACCTCCTAGTCATGCGAGTAGCTCTCCAGTTTCCAGGGAAAGCACCAGCTTGTCCCAGAGCAGAGAACGACCAGAAATACCTCCACGGCTGCAGTGGTTTGAACAGCAAGCAAGGAAGCTGGCCAAGCAACAGGCAGAGGAAGAAGAGGATAATGAGGAAGGTAAGGCAGTAAATACACTGACAGAAGATAGCTTGGGGTAAGCTATGGTTTGAGCAAAAGCTTCCTCCTACTTCTGTAGCAGTGCAGGATCTTCCATCACAAAAGGTCTTGCTGTTGATTAAATTTTCAGTTTAACAAAGGAGTTCAGGTTGGCCCATGTTTGCAGTCTAGGACTGTGTTAGTATCAGGACTGCCAGCTGTTCAGCAAACAAACAGACACTAATGCATGTAGAGATTGAGTATAAATAGTCACTAGCATATCTATATAATAGAGCACTATTTCCCACATAAAACATCAAAGGAAGTTTCCTTTAAAGAAGGTTAATGTAACAGGTTACCCTAAAACTACTTCTGAAAAATAAGTGAACAAAAATCCAGTTATGATTATTTGCTATTATCCTAACTCATTTCCTGATCTGTTGAAGGGAGGTGGGACTGTGGTTGGTTTTGTTTTCCTCTACCCACCAAGACCAGAGGAGAAAATTTGCTCTTTAACCTGACTGTGTGGCGTCACCTCTCAGTATGTTGATGTCTGTGTTAAAATGGGTTTGAGAGTTGGCCTTTTCCTATGAATGCAGCTCTGTGTTGGAGGTCAGTCTGGAAAGCAGACAGCTGAAAAGATCAGAGCTTCAGAATTTCCAGAAAAGAGTTATTTTTAACCTGGATGCTTTCAGTGCTGCAGTTGACAGTGCAGCTCCAAACACATCTATTGGAGCAGTAGAATGGGGTGATTGAGCTGAGGCACGGGAACAGGTATGAGTGAGATGGAACTTCAATCCAGCTTCTGAACCCCTGTGTCACGTTACTGCATCTGTTACAGCAGTTTTGTGCTCTTGAAATTTCAGTTGCAGTTCAGTGAATCTGTTCTAGATGAGAAGAAACATTTACCTCTGAGCGTACATTGTAACACCTAAAGAAGAAGCCAGTTTGCACCTCTCTAGTGTTAATGTGTTAGGCGTAGATTGGATTGAGTAAATCTTTGGAGGTTTCTGAATGTTAACTGTTTTTTTAAGTGTGTGAACAGGAATGTGTTTTCCTCACTGCTGGAAATGAGTGTTTTTCTGATGCCACCAGAGTTGTCTTATTTTCAATGAGCCATGCTTGTGTTTTTGCACTGTGGTGAATTAAATTTAAGGCCTAGAAGCAGCAGTAAAGAGTTAATAGTTGAGAAAGTGGAGGGGCGAAAGTATCAGATCTGCCAACAGTTTTTATGAGTGACCTTGTGCTTTGCTGTGTGTCTTGAAAAGAAATGTCTTTTACTGGCCATGGTAAATTCTTACACCTGGAAGTGACTGTGTGGCACTTAGCTGTAAGAACAAAAAATGCACTACGTTCTATGATGGCTTTTTCTAACTTATTTGGGATGTATTTTGCTTGGGAAAAGTATAAAATAAATGTTTGGGTTTTTTTTAAACTTCCTTTAAAAGATTGGGAAGATATGGATTCTGATGAAGACATTGGCTCTGATGAAGAGATGGAAAGTGTGGAAGAAGAAGAAGGGGAACAGCAGGCAGAGGCTGAAAGCATTCCTGCTGTTGGGGCCATACCAGTCACAGACTGCTTGTTCTGTTCCCATCATTCAAGATCTCTCACAAAAAATGTGGCGCATATGACAAAAATCCACAGCTTCTTCATTCCAGACATAGAGTACCTTGTGGATCTCAGAGGACTAATCAAGTATCTTGGTATGACTGGATGTTCTCTAACCTTTTTGTCGGGATAATTTTGTTCTGATAGTTCTTATTTTCATTTGGATATGACACTAAATGTTTTGGTTTGGGTTGTTGTTGGTTTTTTGTTTTGTTTTGTTTTGTTTTTCTTGGTGCTGTCACTATTTTGATCATGAGCAGGACCACAGGCTTTCCAGGAAGAATGAGAGAAAACTTAGATGAGCAAACATGGTCATGTACCCTGCAGGTCTCTCATAGATTTCTGATGTTGAGAAAGTTGTTCAGACAATGTGAAATTTGGAACAGAATTCTGTTGCTAAAATAATCACATGAACTCCGTTGTTCTACCAGTGAGTCACAAGAATTCATCTCTTTGGTTTACAGTGCTTGTGAGAGTTAAAAGGAAAAAAGTATCATCCTTCAAGTCTAAAAATAATCATGCAAATAAAATAATTTTGAAGTATTTGACAGAAAAACATGTTAGAAGTGTGAAATCTGTTATTGAGAATACTGAATGACCCATACCTTGTCACAAGAAATCTTTAAATGGCCAGACTTGTCCCTGGTGGGAACATATGGTCAAGGCATTGGAACAGCAGAGCTATCCTGGAAATTAAGGGCTCAAGGCTCCTCTTAAGTCTCTCTGCCTGCAAACTGGGAAGGCTTTGTCACAGAAATGTTAATTACTGCTGGGGAGATTTTGTTCAGACCATTAGAAGTGGCAATGTTTTCTGCAGGAGAGAAAGTCGGCGTTGGGAAAATCTGCATCTGGTGCAATGAAAAGGGGAAATCCTTCTACTCTACGGAAGCAGTCCAGGCTCATATGAATGATAAAAGCCATTGCAAACTCTTCACAGATGGAGATGCTGCCCTGGAATTTGCAGATTTCTATGATTTTAGGTGAGGTCATTTCTCTTTAAGTGGTATACAGGTGGGGACAGACAAAAGAACAGTTAACTATTACATTAGAAACTATTATTCATTCTTAAAATTTAGTGGTGTTTCGGTTCCAGTACTTATTTTGCATTGCTGGTTCCCCACTCTTTTAGGTGATGGTAACAACAAGATTGGTTGTCTTCTTCTGTGACCATAATTACCAGTCCTATATCAAAGTACATTTTGAATTCTGTTTTGCATGTCTGCTGTTACTGAATTGAGCTTTCAGTGCATCAGCAAGGCCATAAAAGGTCGTAACTGTCTTTCCCACTACCTTTTAAACAGATTGTGGATTTAAGACCTACTGTAGGTTTCTTACATAAGTTTCATTGTGTAGCTGGAGTTGCTGTGATTTAGAGGCCTCTTGTTGAACTTCCTGCAACCAGTCCTAAGCTGTGTTCATTTTGGTCAGAAATACCTCCTATTATGGTGACAGGTGGAGCTACTGCACTTGTTCAGTAGCTGTGCAGAGCTGGTGACCTGCACTGTGCTGGCTTTTCACCATAAATCACTGTTAAGTGTGCAGCAGCAGAACTGTGCTGAGTTGCAGAACAGGGTGGAGGAAAGGGGTTCCTTGTCTCCAGGCTTTGTTCAGGGCAAAGTTCTGCCATTAGAAACTCTCAGACCAAGGCAGGTGAAACACAACAATGTTTGTGCCTTGCTGTAGCTCTGCATGGTGGTTCTTTTGTAGAGTGGATCTGGATAGTTGTGGCTGCTCTCCATGTTTAATCCATGTATTGCTGCTCTTCCACAGGAGCAGTTATCCTGATCACGAGGATGGGAAAGATGTGGAGGGTCTTGGAAAGCACTCAGCAGAGAAAGAGTTGGATTATGATGATGACACCATGGAGCTGATCCTTCCATCAGGTGGGCACAGGGTTTGTGTTACAGCTTACTTTCTCTGCACTTCCCATATCTGCTTCCAGTACCTGCAGCACAGGCCATTGTTGTGTTTTTCTCTGGGAAGGGAGAAAGAAGTTTAGCATTTAAGTGTCTTTGGGGTTGTGTCCTCACCTTCCATTATTTTCATTGCTGAGTAGTTCAGCTTCTTCAGCACTGATGGACATGTGGACTGGAGCAGTGGGTTGCTTTGCCCATTTTATCTCTTCATTATGTGACTCATGGTTTACTTCAACAAGTGCAGCTTGGAGAGGCTAGAACTTAAGTTATCTAGTATAGGAGTTTATTGTAGAGAGCCAGCTCCCAACAAATTCAGTAAACTAGTTCAGTAAATTAAATTATTAAATGGCCTTTCTCCTCTTCATTATCTGACTCTCATGGTTTACTCCAACAAGAGTTTCCATATTTGTTTGAGTGCAGCTTGGAGAGGCTATAACCTAAGTTATCTAGTATAGGAATTTTTTGTAGAGCCAGCTCCCACTAAATTCAGTAAACTAGTTCAGTAAATTAAATTATTAAATGGCCTTTCTCTAGTTCAGCGTTTGGCACTCTCACTTTTTTTTTTTTTGGGATGGTTTTGTATGTGGGGCCCTCAACCCTTTCATTCTGAAAATGCTGCCAACTCTCCCGTTACACAAGTTTTCCTGAATGTCAGCAAGTGGCTTCACTGTTTACTTGAAACAGCATTGCCTCTCTGCTCATTCCACTAATTAAGATTTTCTTTTCTGATAACTGCATGTTTATTATCTGAGCTAAGGGCCTCTTGAAAAGCAGCACATTTTCTGTTTTTTCTTCAAGCACCTCTTACAGTGATTACATTGAGTTCCCTAATAATCCTAAAATTTTTAAGGTTCTGGACCCTTTAATAACATTTCTCAGCAGAGGGGTTTTCCATAGTTCTCACAACATGCTTGAGTGCTCCATTTCAGAAGCTGATTCATGATGGATAATAAGATGTCCCCTCCTGTGGGCAGGCGCCAGAGTGGGTCACCGTTCCTTGATGAGGTACTACAAGCAGCGTTTTGGTGTGACAAGAGACGTGGCTGTTGCGAAGAACAGGAAAGCCGTGGGTCGGGTGCTGCAGCAGTACCGAGCCTTGGGCTGGACAGGGCAGGCAGGTGAGTGACAGTGGGAGGCCTTTGCAGAGGAGGAGGCCCGGGGATGTCAGCACTCTACGGTTCCAGAGGTCGACTTTGCTTGACACGTGGGGTTTATGCAGTACTTTGTCTTCCACTTGGTTCATTTTAATTCCTGCAGACATCCAAGCAGATATAGGAAGTTTATTTCTAAAATCCAGTGCAGCTTCTGTGCAAGCTTTTCCTTCCATTCTTTGTGATGCTTGGTGACTTCCTGAGATTTCTTGGTTTATACCTGACCAAGTCACTACTCTTGCTATTTAGTAATATAACATGAGTCATGCTTTTCCAGTAGGGGAACAGAGTTTTGGTCTATATCCACTTTTGAAATGCAAGAATCACACTTGGAATGCAAAACAACCTTTTGCTTTAATCACAGTCATGGATATTTGTAGAGGGAGCTGGGCTTTCCCCAGAGAAAACTGGAAAGAAGTATACCAGTATGGGAAAGAAAACCGATAGGTAACTGCTGAAGTACATGTGCAGGTCAGCTGGTTTGCATACAAGTTGTAAGTAAGGTGGCAGACATTGATCCATCTCTCTTCCTTCTCTCCCTGCAGGGGCCATCTCTGCTCAGCAGCGTGACATGCAGTACCTGCAGAGGATGAAGTCAAAATGGATGCTCAAGACAGGAATGAGTAACAATGCTACAAAGCAGATGCATTTCCGGATGCAAGTCAGATTCTGAGTTCCAAAGAGAGCTGCCTACAACTGGTTATGGGAAGGGGGATTTAATGGTTTCTGGGTTGTGGATTCTCCTATTAAAATGGACTCGGTACCTATCAAATGCTGATATGTTTGCTGGTGTGTCTTCTTCTGTAAAAAGAAGAACAGCAGGGAACTTGCCTTTTCTGAAATAATAGTGGGCCTAACTTAAAAATAAAATATCTTTGGTGGATCATGTGGCAGAGTACTCATGCCTATGACTGAAAGTACATGCATAGTCGTGCTGCCCATCTTCATGCAGCTCATTTCTGGGGGCAGTTGATGTCGTCATTTATCTGAATATCTTCAATTTCCAATTCTACTGACTGGTCGAAGCCAAGAGGAGATCCTAGATCTAAATGCTTAAGATGGAGTGTATTGAATGTTTTCAGTTGTGGTGCCAGACATATTAGCTGGGCGTTTTGGAGTTCTAGCTGGCACTATTGAGGTGAAAATTTGAGAGCAGAGTTTCATGGAAGGTTAAGTAATAATTGTTTGAAGAAATGCACTAATGGAAAACATAACTCCAGGATTAATACTGTCCTCAGAAGCTGACTGTACCTGCCTAGTGCTCCAGCTCAGGGCTGGATTAATAATCTGCAGTGTAGTTGTTTTACATTGAATGTAATGAATTTTAATTTTCTGAAAACTGCTCAAAATGAATTATTATTAAATGAATTTTCATTTCCTGAGAAGTGCTCAAAATTACCCTTCAATGAATGTCAATCAAAATTTTGCATTTCCTACTTAAAACCCTGAAGATGGATGTGGATGACAGTGTTGGTTTTCCCACTCAGTACTGGTGTTTGGTTATCATCGTGCAGTGACCCAAGACATGTATTGGGTGGAACAGGCAGGCTCTCCCACTTAAGCAGGTGAGCTGTTGCAGCTGGTGCAGAGCAAACCTGCGTGTTAGAGCTGAGGCAGCAGCGCTGTGTTGGTCCTGCTGATGGAGATGTTAAATGTTTCCATGACTTTACCACTTCTGACCTTCCTTTAAGGAGGCAGGCACCTGCAGAGTCATGGGCTGGCTCCTGATGCCCCAAGCTGTAGTGTGCTGGACACTGAGCAGGTGCCACAGGAACATGGCTGTTTCCTTGCCTGTCAGTTCATTGGGAAGGGAGCTGGCTACAGCCAGGTTTCACTTCTGCATTTAGGATTGCACTGGATTCCCAAGGAGTGGCTTTCACTGTGTGGTTTTGATAAAACCTTTCTTTCTTTCTTGTGAGTGGTGTGTGTGATATCACTGAGAATAGCAGAGAGATTGTGTGTTAACACTGTATTTTGACTTAAAGTAGGTCTCTAGTCTCCCTAAGAGCTAAGTTCTGAAGAAGCAGCACCATCATCATGTCAGCACTTCTGAGAAAGCAGCGTATTTATGGGACTCTTAGGAGGAAAGTGATAATTTCATAGTGGAGGTGCATGCTGTGTAGGGGTTTTTGGTTTTGTGCATTTGTCTGTGGTATCTTGCTCATCAGTGGTTTTTTGGTTCTTTAGTGCAAGTTCTGCTGCCTTGGAAGTTTGTTTGCTGTTCCTGCGTTTACTGGGAACAGAGCTTGAGTAGTAATGGAGGCTACAGGTTTGCACAACATTTAGTAAGTAAACTGGCTAATACAATTAAAAAAGATACAGATTTGAGTGGAGGGAAAACTGAAGCAGAGAAAATTTTCAAGAAAGGCTGTGTTCACATCCAAAACCTTAAACTAAGGTTGGATTGATTAATGAGTACCTCCTTTTTCCTGACAAGATAGGCTTATTGCCATTGTATATCCCTATCTGGATCTGGTGCATGTTTGAATTTACTGTAGAGGGTTCACTCTGGGTTATTCACTCTCAAAGTTAGATTTAAGACACCTGGTCTGATCTATGTGACTCAAGCTATGTGAATTGTCAGACACCATACCTTTGACCTGGCCCAGCCTGTGATTATGGTATGGATTTCTGGCACTGAGGATACACCCTGCTTGTATTTGACAAGTCTCATCATCTGGCTATTGGGAACTAGTTGTGGTTTTTTCTTTGGAGAATTACTATCAAAGGGTCTTACGCTTATGGATAAGTTAGGTTGTCTTTATACATAGAAAATACAGAAATAGAAGGGTTAAGACTTACTAACCTGAGTATTGAAACCTGCAGAACTGACTTTGAATACCAGAGTAAGTCACCAGTGAGAATCAGAGCAGTATGCAGTCTTGAGCTTTTGGTAAACATTCAGGGAATATACAAAACTTACATTAAAGACTAAAGAATTCTTCTGGAAGAGTTTTGGGAATAACTTAGTACAATTGCCTCAATCTTAGTGGTTAAGTGTTTAAGGAGGCTTGGCAGTGAAGGCAGAAATACAAGGAAATAATTGATCCACTGAAATATTACTTTGAGGCCATAAGGTTTAGGCTGAAGATGCATGGAGTTTGCCACTCTCCTCAACATGAAAGGGAACCAAAGGCAGCTCCTGTTCTCTGTGCAGACTTGCTCAAGGAAGCCTGCTGTTTATGAAGAGATGGGGATTGCCTGGATTTCCTGAACAGTCAAGTTCAAAAAATGCTGGCAAGTAAGCATGAAAATTGGTAGTCGTTTTGTAGGTCACAGGGAAGCAGGAGGAAGTAATTGGTATAATTTGCACCTATGATTCTATCCTATAAATCTTGCTACAGTTTAGTCAGAAGGAAATGGAAGAGGTATGGAACCTACTGGTATTTTACAGGGAGAGTTGTAAGACTCGGGTGAAAATGTCTGTCTTGGAAAACCAGCAGAGGGCGTAGGAAAGCTTCTCCCGGAATGGTGTTTACTATGAAAATAAATAAAGCCAAGTAATAGTGCATTCATGCAGAACAGAGGTAGGGTGAGACTGCAAAGCTCACCACTGCCATGAGTCAAGATTAGCACCAGGCTTCTTTGGGATGAATTGCTATTAATATCTTTATGTAGGTCCTGGGAGAGCATTGCTGGCACAGGATGGCTGGAGCAAGTACATGGGGATTGTCAGCAACAATGCTACAG
Organism: Passer montanus; assembly: GCF_014805655.1. NCBI lineage: Eukaryota > Metazoa > Chordata > Aves > Passeriformes > Passeridae > Passer > Passer montanus. The sequence continues at coordinate 6,010,922 of NW_024367819.1, forward strand.
TCTGCACAACTTGTAGATAATTCCAGCTGTGTCCAAGTATTTGAGTGTTTTTATTAAACACACTTCTCAGTGTTTAGTGTTTTACCTCCCTGTACAAGGGATAGCTGAGGGCAATTTTTTGTTTCCTAAGAGAATTCCAAATTGCATATGTTCCTATCAGGGAGCAGTGTTTCCAGCTATGATCCAGCCTTGCACTTGTGCTCCCCTGCTCTAACCTTGCATTTTCTGGCTCCTACAATGAGTAGATGTGAGACTGTGTCAGAGTACAGTGGGTACTCTGGAGCAAGAATTTCCTGGTATGAGTGTAATTCAGTGGGCATGCTGTTCCCAGAGCAGGAGATCACCCCTTCTCAAGCAGTGCATTCAGTGTAGAAAAGGCTGGTAAGAAGCATAGCAAAGGTACCTGTGTTATGAATAGAAAGTTGTATTTTTTTTGAGTTTCAGAGTTAAAAAACAAGTCAGTCCTCTGGTTTCCCTGCCGAAGAAAAGCTCTTCAATTACCTGTTAATGGCCGGTGATTAACTATTGTTTCCCTGATGCTGGCTGCTTGCCAAGAAGACACCAGGACAGACCCTCCAAGGTAAAGAGAATAGGCAGTGACATCAGAGCCAGTATGCAGATGAGAAATGCATTGCGCCCTGAATTTTTACAGTTTTTACAAGAAAAACCCCTAAAATCACGAGCCAACAAGTGACTTAAGTGACGTCTAAGGATGGGAGCATAGTCCCGTACCTGCTTAGACCCTTTTTGTTTCTCACCCTGACTTGAAAAGATAAAGATTAAAAAGACACCCCAGGTTGTTAAACAAACAAGCTAGGAATCTACGACTCTCCCGTGAGGACAGAGTCCCCAGCTCTGTTTGCAGACCAGTGGACACAGCTGCATCATCCTCCTTCTTCGTGCCACGCCTGGGAGCAGCGGCGGTGTGGGCGCAACCCGTCGATTTCTCCCCACCTGAGCTGATTCTTCTTAATAAAGGCATTAAAAAGGAGAAAGATCTCCTGCCCATTTATTTCACCTGGGGTTCTTCCTGCCACTCCATCCATTAACAGCTGGGTATTGAAGTGATCCCAGTGCTGCATCTGGCACTGCAGAATGAAGCAGCAGAATGAAAGAACTGGTGGAGCACATCTGTACATCTGACATCTCCTTTTGGAAGTAGTTCTTCTGCTTTGTACACTTTAGTTACCTAAAAACAACCAAATGCTACTAGAGGGAAAAGCATGTACCTGTCATCTGGAAGGAAGGGGCTAGGAATGAGAGAGAAGCATATGGATGTAGTGTTGCAGAGACACAGAGGACTCAGAAATGTAAAGCAAATTAACAGTTAATTATGCTGAAGCTACAAGTCAGCAAGTATTTAAAGTAAGCATACCCTTTAAGAGTCCACTATTGATCCCTGATTGGTTTCTTCATTGCAAAGGGCCTGACACGTAAAGGTGTTGGACTGTTACCCAGCTGACAGCTGCTGCTGGAGGGGCATCTCAGGGAGATTCACTGCAGCTCTTAAGAGTTACTTTTGATCTGTTAAAACTGAGGCATCCTGTGCTAATGGGCTTCATCTGCTCAGGGCTTTGGTCATCCTCCTTCACATTATCGGATCAGTGCTGCTGGTGGGACACTGCACTGCAGGGACTCAAGTGGGTTTGTACTCTCATGACCACAGTGAATGGAAGGTTATAAGTAAGCGTTAGGACACATCTGATTGAAAATTAAAAGTACATCTTTAACTCCTTAAGTGTTTAATTAGTTTAATGAATCTTAATGTTTAATTGCTTTAGTCCAACAGTCTACTATGCTGCAGTTGCAGAATAGCAGTCACCAGAGTATCATCAAATCCTCGGCAGCTGGCAGATCCTGGATATTCAAAATGACCATCTAAAGGCACTTCTGGCCCAAAGGAAATTTCTGTTGTCTCCCACTGCATTCCAAACTGTGTAAGATGCAGCAGCTGGGCACTTGAGGAGCCATAGAAGTGGTCACAGGACACCTGTAACTGGTGTTGTGTTAAGGATTTCTGCACATCTAGCATACTAGACTAAAAGGCAGAGTGATAAATTCTAGCCGGGCCAGGAAGGGAATCAAAATCACCCTGAAAGTTCTTCCCAGTGTAAAGTTACAGGACTCTTCCCAAAAGCAAAAAGTGATCTGTAAGCAGGTTTTTTAATAATGACATTACCAAGCATATATGTCTGCATACAGTTCTCTGATGCAAGGAAAATTGAGATATATTCTCTGTTATTCCTTATATTTGTTGTCTTGGGATCTTATTTGTTTTTTACTTTACCGTATTTATGCATTCAGCTTCATATTTGCCAGCAATTGACAGTGACAAATTCCATAACCTTTAATGTGTAAGTAAGAGGCTTGCTCCTCATGCATCGTGTTAATAGGCAAAAGGGAATGTGTACCAGGACTCAGAGAAACTGCATGTTCACATCATGAGGCAACCTCATATCTTAATATTCCTTTCCTGAAGGATCTTCAGGAAACAGGTCTGAGTAGGAATGACTGGCAATCAATAAGCCAAATAACAGACTTAGCAGCAGCAAATGCTATTGATTACAGAAGGGGAAAAGGAAAATCTTTACATTTTGTATGAGCTCTAGAGGCCACAAAGAATAACCTGATGTTTTATAAAATGAAATTTGTAGCAAGATACACTTCTCCTTGGAACACTTCTTTGTTTATTCCGCCGGCTCAATGAGAACTTTAATATTTAAAGCGTGCCAGGAAGACCCAGACAGAAGTTTACAAAATTGAGTGCTCAGTAAATAGTCACAAGACCAACAGAAGTTGCATTTCTGCAACAAATGGGTAAACCAAGGACTTCAGATGTGTAAGAGCAGTGCAGCAGGATAACCTGTTACCCAGCTCTGGCAACATTTTCCAGCAAGCTGAGGTGGAAGGAGTCTTCCCCAGCATTCTCCCTGTGTCACATGGGCTGCAGTGCTCCAGACCTTTTGGTCTCCACAGAACACTCACATCAGGCTCTGCAGCACTTGGAGGTGCAGCCCTCAACACCTGCTGAATCCAGAGTGTGCTGTCTGTTCCTCTGTTATTTGTGTTTCTTTTAAGCTAGAAAAGAGGGCATGCTTGTAAACCTCAGGGCCAATTTGCCTTGCATTGCTCCACCTCAACCAAATCCCCCCATACAAAAACAATCTCACATTTCCTACCCCTGGCAATGCCTGTTAATGGTTTGCAAGGTTTATACAGTCGCCTACAGATATGTTGGCTTCTCTTTTTCTGGCTTGGGTAGCTTTCCACCCTTAAATTTCTGCACTTTACAGACATGAAAGCAGCCTGGCTTCCCTAAGCAAGATCTGTATTTGCTCTTTTCCTGTTCTGCTGCACTAACACTAATGCCTTAACAGGTAGGGCAGCTGTGTGTTTGTTCATGATATATGCACTGAAAATATAATAAAATATTCACTGAAGTTTTCCACAATGCAGATATTTTCTTACATCTTTCATAGGAGCAGTCATACCTAGTTTACTTAATTCCTTGCAATCACAGTCTTTCAGTAGATCCTGCCATTCAGGTTGCCATATTTTAACTAAACTATACTGTGCAGGCTTTCCAAATATGGCATTTCAAAATGAAGAATTGTTTCAAGGGGTTTTCCCACTAAGTGCTAAGCATTGCCAACTGATATTACCTTAAAATGGCCATAGGCCATCAATAAACCCAGACTTACTTTTACTCTAATAATTGATCCCACATCCAAATAAATTACTGGTAAATGGCATTGTCTTTCTTCATCTTCAGTACAGGATGTGGCAGTTGCCTCTGTTTTTCTGCCAGTGGAAGGTTCATTGTTCCAGAGAAGGGAAGAGTGACCTGTGAGGTGTGGAGCTGTGTCCATCACCCTTGGATATTTGAGAGTTTTGCCAACAGGTGTCAGTAGAAGCCCCATAATTCATCATAGAGTCTGTCTTGGTTTCCTTCCTTGTCTGTTGAACTCAGCTATGCCTAACATAGCTGCATGAGAGAACACATTGTGCTTAGGTTTGACCTTGACTCTTTTCCACCTAAAGCCATCGTGGTTCTTCCTGCAACACAGCTCCTGACAGAAGAAGGGCCTTTTATAAAAAAGGGGAGGACCAGTACAATCATGGCACTCTTTCATAGCCATTTACAGAGCACAGAGAGGATTAGGTGGCTCTGCTGTGCCCACGCAGTTCTCTAGCAAGGAGCTATCAGGAATTAATCAGCAGGATCTAATGCAACATCTTGCCTTCCCCCAGGTCTGGGCACTTGTCTTGAGTTGTAATCTGAAGCAGAGAGTCCTCTCCTGAGGGCAGATGCTTTTCAGACAGCTGACCAGAACTCACTTGAAGGTTTAAGTGCTTGCAGGAGGGTACCCTCTTCTTAATTAATAGGCCAGCTGTTCAAATTCTCGTTACTAAGCAGCTAAATATAGAAATCAGCCAGATGCCTTTGAAGTTTTATATTAAATGACTTGGTCTTTTGCCCCCATGAATCATCCATTTTTTTCTGTACTGTGGCATGGCTCCAAGAAGCAATCCCAGCACAGCCATTAAGAATAGCTGAGGTACTTTGGGCAGGATTACAGCCAAAGCTGTACGTGCGTTCTGAAGTTACTCAGGGTCAGGAATCAGTGCCAGAAACTGCAGTCAGCCCACCTTGAACATTTATCATGTCCCAACTGCGAGATTACCCAGGCTCAGAAGGTCACGAAGCATTGAATCATTTGGAAATCCACCTGTTCTTTCCATGGTTAGATACCCTTGCCCTGTGTCCTTGTTTTACTGCTGTTCCTCTTGTTCCTGAGTCATCTGAAGCTGGCTAGGAGCTCACAGGGCTCAGTAGAATAGCCCCAAATCCATGCTTTGTTCCCTTACACCAGCCCTCAATTAGGAATTTGAGCTCTGAGTAAAGCAAAAGAAGCCGCTTGGTAACTCTAGCAAGCAACCAAAGGAACTCTGATAACAAAATTTACATTTTATTCTTTGTACAGTTTGTGTCAGCAGGAGCCAGGAGCAGATCACAGCTCCCATGCTCACCTAAGCAAGGCATTCCCCAGCATGGAGGGTCCTGAACTTCCAAGCCCACTGATATGCCTATCTGACAGCAGCAGATTTTAACTGCAAATCAGTCAAGCAGAGAGAATAAATAAATAAATAAATCCTCTGTTATGCTGTGTAGTATTTTACTGGCTCACTGATTGTGGGGAAATAATCCCCTTCTGACTGGCTAGGGGATGGTTTGATGTCCAGTGGCAAGCGCAAGAAGAAGCCGTGCCTAGGACTGAAGGTCATGCAAATGCATTGTCATGTATCAGGAGCATCCAGGTAAACTGTGCCCCATCTGCCCACATGGTCAGTAGCTCTTATAAGCAGTTTTACCATAAGCCTTTCAAACCTTCACACACAAAAAAAGTGTCACAACTGGTTGCCTTGATGTACTTAATCAGATCCCTCTCAGGTTTTTTTTGTGTAAAATCATTATGAAAGCAGTTTATGGGCTTTCTTCCCTCCTTAGCATTCTATTCCTGCTAAGACCTTCCACCTTTAATAAATCTTTGCTTCTTAGGGTTTTACTGTGTACCAATTATATCTTAAGTGCTTGTGGGGTCTTCTTGTGTGACCAAGACATGCATTCTTATTAGATATTATCTCAGAGGCAAACTCTTGAGAATTCTGAGTATATGCACCTTGAGCTTCCCTGTTTTAATTCATTAGTCACCTACCAGCAACTCTCAAGGTTATCAGAGCAAAAAATGAAATCTGCAGCACAGCTTAAAGAGTTTGGAGAAAAAGAATAAAGTAGCATGATAATGGGAAAAGGGTTTGTGCAGTCCAAGACCTCTGCATACTGAATGTGTAAAAGTTTACAGCCTGCAATAAAGGAATCTCAATGGACTTTTAGAGGATAGTATTTACAGAGTAGTTACTTAATATTTTAAAAGTCCATAGAAGAAGTAGGTGAGCTATTCTTACAAACTAGCCAAATGCTTTAGAAAAATATGAAATACAGCTACTTCAGCATTTTCCAGATATGGAATTAGTGACTGGTTCTCAGGTAGATGTAATTTATTTTATTTAGTTCCATTTTAACCTTTTTGCTTTTCAGTTTTGTTTGGGTTTTTTTTTTTTTTTTTTTTTTTTTGGTAGATGTAATTTATTTTATTTAGTTCCATTTTAACCTTTTTGCCTTTCAATTTTGTTTGGGTTTTTTTGGTTGTTTTTTTTTTTTTCTTTTTTAGTAATGTACACGGAGCTTTTGCTTTTTTCTCTGTATGGTGCTACAATTAGTGATTTTTTGGAGCCATTGAAGACTTAACTGGAATTCCTTCATTAATGCAACAGCATCAATTTATGAATGAGTACCCAGCAGGTTTTGAAAGGCCATCTTCCTCCTTGGCCAAGGTGATGATATTGCAAAAAGCCTCAGCATTCCTACACATCTGTTCATCTTTCTCTGTGGTGTGCCCTATCTGGAGTACAAATACAGATCAAGGTTACAGCAAGAAAAAGGTAAATGTATTCAGACAGAAGGAAAAGGAAATCTTGCAGTAGGCCCCAAGGTCTCTTCTATGGGAAGCCACACAACACTGGGGATGTTCTCCCACAAAACTTAGCTTTTTGTAAGGGCTCTTATTGCAGTTGATGTTTCAGCATAACATAATTTGCATTATTTGCAAACATGATTTTAGTTGTTCAGTTTCTTTGGCTGACGTGGGATGTGTTAACCTCATTGCTTTCCTCTTCCTGCTGTCTGATGTCTGCTTGTCCTGAATTCTGAGACTAAAATACAGAGAAATGCTGCTGATTCAGTCATTGGATCAGGCCCCCAGGCAGTGATCTCTAAGCTTCCTTCTAGCAATGTCTCCTATCCAGTCACTTGTGGAAAACACTCATTTTGCAAGGACCCAGCAGAATCTGAATTAAACAGGACAAACCATTGGTTGTGGTTTCTTCTGTGCTTGGAGACAGAACTTGCTATCTTTCACCAGAAGTTTGTTACAGTCTTCACCAGAGGTGTCGAACTTTAGAGATAGAACACCAGCCTAATCGGAAATGCAAATTGTTGTCCACATTCAATAGTGAGCACAAATTGCCTTGGAGTCAAATGTAGCCCACACTAGCCACAAGAGGACAGGGCAGGCAATTACTTCTCGTGATACAGTTGCTGTAGTACATCCATTAAAAAGCAAAACTATTTCTGATGCGGGCAGAAGTTGCCTCCAGAAGGAAGCCACCACAATGTGAACCTCAGCCAGGTGACTGGAAGCAACTGACTCCAGCTACCGGGAGTGCAAGAGCTCCTGTGCTGCACCTTGACAGCTTTCACCACAATCCAGATTTATCAGAGCCCGTTATACTGCAGTGTCTGCCTGAGAGGGGAAATGCTGTCTCCTGAAGCCCTGGGGAAAACCTGAAGAACTCTACAGAATTAAGGGGCTTGCATAGGAGATCCCACCTCTGCTTCCCACCTGGCATGTGCACGGAGAGTCCAGTGGGGGCTGTGGCCTAATAGTCAATCTGTTTGCTCTCAGTTCTTTGTGCTGAAAGGAGAAAAGAACAGAACTGCCTTCCCTGAACCTGTGCTTGGAGACAGCACCGAGTCATTGTCTTGATTTGAAAAGACAGGTGTCTGCTACAGAAGGCTGCAGCTTCCCCTGAAATGGAAAATGTAAAACCCTCTCTCTGAAATGTTATAATTTTGTAATTAAGGGGACTCTCAGGCAAAGATATGGGAGCAGGAATAACGGTTCTTTATTAGGGAAGAAAAAAAACCAAAAAACCAAAAAAACCCAATGCAGTAATACAAAGCAACACTGACAGAGTCAGAATACAAGCTGACACCCTGTTGTTCAGGGTGTTGGTAGCAGTCCAGTAGAAATGGTGGCTGCAGCCCTCCTGGAGTGACAGGTGTGGTTCTGTTGAAGCAGTGATCCTGTAGAAGGGTGTAGTCTTCCTCTGAAGATCCAGTGGTGGTGTAGATGGGCCTAGTCTTCCTCGGAATCCAGTGGGAAACAACTGCTCCTCTGGGAATCCAGTGGAAAAGGCTACTGTGGTCTTCTAAACATCTGATTATATCCAGTTAGGAATGCTTGACTCCTCCCTCTGGGTGGAGCTTTTGGCAATGGGACAATGTAGTTTTATTAGTCGTGCTGTGCCACTCAATGGCCCATTAACAGAAGATATCTCCCTGGAAGGATGGGTTGTGGAAGAGAAAGAAAAGAGCCCAATTACTGGCAATGGGACGATGTAGTTTTATCAGTTGTGCTGTGCTGCTCAGTGGCCCATTAACAGAAGATATCTCCCTGGAAGGATGAGTTGTGGAAGAGAAAGAAAAGAGCCCAATTAACAGAAGATAACTGCCCCATCAGATAGGAATAGAATACACACACCATTTTTAACCTAAGACAGTCATGAGCAAATATTTTGAGAAGGGAAATTTTTCCCTCAGAGCCCTGAGGTAAGCAGGTTAAAAAAAAAAATGGAACAAAAGATGCAAAGAAACAATCACAGCTAGAAAATAACAAGCCTGTGCACTGCAGTAAAGAGCACTTCACCTTTATTCATCCAAGGCAATTGCATTTCTGCCTAGCAGAGAGACACAGCCAAGATTTCTGTCCACTTGCACTGCCTGTTGTAGCTGCATTAACAGACAAAACTATTTGCCACCATAACAGAAAACCAGTCTTTGATAAATAGTGTCACTATGGGTATTCCAGAAAATACAGACACCATGGCAAACAGTGCTGGCAGGACTCCTGAAGACACAGTCTGCCCTCTGTTCCCTCTGCTTTTGCTAGGCTATTCACCCTGGAACTTCTTCCAGCTTTCCCTTGCTTGAGTGATGAACTGGGCAGATGGCATGTGGGGGCATGTGGATGAAGAGTTTCACATTTGCTAGGAGCAGCCTTGTTGCCTTTCCCTGAGCTGGTACTTCACTCAAGCTGAATACATCTAATGTTAGCTCAGGCACCATATGGGTGGGAAGCATGGAGTCTTCCTGCCGGGACCTGGAGGAACATGCCTTAGGTGCTCATGTGCTCCCTCTGGCACCTGCTCTCTGGAACGTTCCACAGCCAGGAAGCTCTCTCCCCACTGCTGCCCCCACACTCTCCTGCTTTCATGCACCGTGTCTCCATCTGCCCCACTCCACTCCTGCTCCTATGGCCCATCCACAGCCACGCTTCAGCTCCAGCTCCACGGCAAGCCCCCAGGGTTTCCAGTATAGAGAAAACAAGGGTTAGCCTTTGCATTCCAAGCAGACCTGCATGCAGGGTCAGAGAAATAACAAACTGGACCTTGTGGTTCAAATTCAATAGTCATAAATTCAGTGTAATCTTAAAGGAAACAGCAGCGTCTGTCCAGCACACCTTTCCAGCCTCCCAGCTGAAAAGCAATGGCTTCTAAATTTGACGTGAGCTCACAGCTTCCATTTTCACTTTATCTCCTTTAATAGTCATCTTCTCTGATTAAATGGGGGTCCATAGTGTCACTGTGTGAGATGTAGATAGCTTAGCAGTACAGCATATGCTAATTTACCCAGCATATGCTAATTTACCTAGGCCTGCATTTTATTTGGCTCCTAATGGCAGGAGCCCAACTCATCAGCATACAGAGCTCTATCTACAGTATTCATGACCTAGACTTCTTATTTCACTTGGAGCCACATTCTTTAAGTTAACATGAACCTTAAAATGGACTGCATTGAGAAGATAGCCCTGTTAATCAAAATGTTTTTTGCATAATCTTAGCTTGGTTAAACAACCTTAAAGAAGTTAATGACTGAATGGAGAAGCAGTATGCAGAAAATCAATGGTGATGCTGATCCAGCTGATAAACACATATTATTTGTGAATGGGAATTGTGCTAAATACCTGATTAGAATAAGCAGAATATTGTGCACTGAGTGCTCAGGTGTTCCCTTTTGCCAGTGCCATTTCATTTGTACAGCACTTGCTATTGTTGACAGTACCTTCCATTACCTGGGCAGATAAGAAGGCTCCATACTCAGCTGTAGAACTTTGTCTACTACCTAAACTTTTCCTCTGCATCATTCCTAGAGATGTAGGACAGTAGGGGGCTCTTTTTGGGGAGCGGAAACCAAGAAGTACTGGAGAAATTGCTCCATTCAGCACAGGACTTGGTTGTCCTTAGTATCTACAGGAAGTCCCTTCAACTCCACTGAAAAGTTTCTCCTCTGTGGTCTGGGCTGAAGTCAAGAACACAAGTCCAAGACATTTTGCAGCATTTCAGCAGTATTTTGCTTACTGATGGCTGCTTTGGCAGGTAAACATCCCTGGGAGTGTAAAAGATAATAAGGAGTGGCAAGAGGAGTGATCATTGATCAATGGGGCTAAATTAACCAGAAGAATCAGCCTCACATAGAGAATTACATGTGATGTGCATTTCTGTGGAAAGTCTGTTTCTTACAAATCCACCATGCAATTGGAGGTGTGCCACGGCAAGGGAGAGGAATGTTATTTTTCTTACTATAGTCCACTTTAAGGTGAATTGGTAATGCATCTTAAATGATGAGTCAAAACTTCAGGTTTTGATTGTTTTCCTTTTTAATGGGAAGAGCTCCATGCTCTTGTCTTAATGTACTAATTTATCCTGTTGAACTTTGTATGTTTTGAAAACATCACTGCAGTACTGGAAGAGATTCAATCCTTTAGAAAGAGAGACTACAAAAAATTGCTTTAATCTTCCTCAGATCACTGTAGAGACTAATAAACATTGATATTGCACAGACCAAAGATGTACCTGGTACAGTTCCCAGTCTTGGTGGCACTGGGCTCAAGGTGTCTACTGGCAATAGCAGCTTTATAGCACCTTCTCCACCCCCCAAATCTTATTTTATAAATTAGGAGAAAGTTGCAAGAACCCTTTAAAATATTTTCATGCATAGTTGGATTAACTTATTTCCTTTTACAGGATACTGAAAAAATAGCCATGAAGAACAGAAGAGGCTCCAGTGCCACAGAAGGAGGTTTTCATAGGAATTATGAGTTTTATCTCAGTCCCTGCTGTATGGAATAACAAACTCTCCCCTACAGCAAAAAGTGGCAAACCCAACCCTCATATGCTTCCTCCAGAAGGGACTTCTAGGGTGCATATGAATTGTATTTTTAAGCTTCTCTGCAGAGAAGCAAGAGCTTTTATGCTTTTATTAACTGTCCCTCACTCCCTGCTGCCCCAATGGTAATAATTTTATTACGACAATCTACTTGAAAATGCTTTGATATTGCAGCTTGAATGATGGATCCAACATTCAGGTTTTGATAATTTTTCTTCTAATGGGAAGAACTCTATGCTTTTGTCTTAATGGACTAATCTGCACACATAACTGCAAAGCTGGACTTGCAGGTTGCCCAAGTTGCCTCCTCTGTTGATGTGGGTTTAAGTGGTGGATGTTGTCTACCTATATTTTTCCAAAGTTTTCAGTACGGTTTCCCATTGCCACTTCCTGTGGTGGGCTGTGATGGGTGGGGAACCCTCTAATGGGCTGCTCACAGAGTGGGGTGGGAAAGAGCTTCTCTTCAGTCTGGCAGCCTGGCACACATGGGGTCCCCCAGGGATCAATACTGGGCCCAACAGTGTTTAATATCTTCAGAAGTGATCTGGAAGACGGGATCAAGTGCATTCTGATGAAGTCTGACAATGAAATCAAACTGAGAGGAGAAGTGGACACTTCCAGAGAGCCACATTGCAGGAAGACCTGGATAGGCTGAAAGAGTGGCCTGATAAGAACCTTATGATGTTCAACAAGGACAAGAGTAAGATCTTGCACCTGGGAGAATATAATCCAGGAGTGCAGCACAGGCTGGGATCTACCTGCCTAGGGAGCAGCTCAGTGCAAATGGACCTGGGGGTCCTGGTGAACAAGTTCAGCATGAGTGAGCAGTGTGCTGCTGAAGCAAAGCAAGCCCAGAGGATGCCGGGTTGCATCAACAAGGACACCACCAGCAGAGATAAAGAAGTCATTGTCCTATTCTACTCAGTGCTTGGCAGGCCACCTTTGGAAAACTGTGTTTGGTTTTGGTCCTCACTATGCAATAAGCTGTGGACAGGATGGAGAGGGTCCAGAGAAGGGCCATGTGTGCCATGTGAGGAAAGGCTGAGTTGGGTTTGTTCAGCCTTGAGGAAAGAAAGCTCAGGTGAGACTTTATCACCATGTTCCAGTATTTACAGGGTGCCTACAAAGAAGACTGAGACTCTCTTTGTACAAGTAGTTATACGGAAAGCACAAGAGATAATGGGTACAAGTCACTCCTGGGGAGATTCCAATTGGACACAAACATTTGTCATGATAAGAAAAATCAACCATTGGAATAATCGCCCCAGGAAAGCAGTGGATTCCCCAGCATTAGACACTTTTAAGATCCAGCTGGACAGGGTGCTGGGCTGTCTTGTCTAGACTGTGCTTTTGCCAAGAAAGTTTGGACCAGATGATCCTTGAGATCCCTTCCCCAGATGATCCTTGAGATCTCTTCCAACCTGGTATTTTATGATTCTGTGAAGATACTGATGTCTTCCTGGAGCTGAAACAGTCAGTGAATCCTCAGCTTTAAGGAGCAGCTAAGGAACAGACCCCACTCTCTTCTCTCCCTACCCCCATGCCCTCCCAAAGCTCTAACAGCTGATTCCATCAATTTTGCCAGCTTTCCTCCTCAGTCCTAAAGTTTGTAACTGGAAATGGCATCATCTGTAAGGTAAGGATAGACTCCACAAGGCATTGAAGGAGAGAACAGAATTAATGGAAAACCTTTTAAAAGCCTCAAGGCTTTAAACTCTGGCAGCACTGCTCCATGGGTGCCACAAAAAAGCTGAGCAGTTGTTTGTATAAACAGCATGCAATCTTTGTATATGACTTTAACTCATTTTTTCTTATCCTACTCCCATATTAGCACTGCCAGATTCTCACGAGCCTTTCTTCCCTAGTGTCCCACAAGCCTTGAGCATCACTAGACTCCAGTTGTCTTTGACTTCAGCTTCTTAAGTGTACTTCATATACTTTTCTTGTTTTGTTTTCAAGAAATTGAGTTCCCCTGTAGCTGCCCAGCATAGATTTCCCTTCCCCCAGCCCAATAGTTTAGGCTGTATCCTATAAGCAGGTTACATCTCCAAGGACAATTTTTTTGAGGTTTCTAAGGCTGGTTTTCTAAGGCCAGCTGCTTGTGCTAGACCACACGCACCTGTGTTGCTTCCTGCTGTGTCTTGTTTTGGACTCCTGCTTACTAAGGCAAAGACAGTCATTCAGTTCACACTCTGTAATGCAGACCAGACCTGTGAGTCTGGCTCCTCCTTCCTTTCCTCAGCACCTTACCTCAGTGTCTAAAGTCTGTATTAGGAGCAGCTGAATAATAATGATGGCCTTAGGCAGAGGATTCAGGTGTTACATCCTCTGTTGTCTGACTGTGGTTGAGTTGAGTTTGACTTTACAGGCACCTTCATAATGCTGGGGCAATTGTTTTCATCCACTGATGGTTTATTTTGTGTCTGCCTTCCAACCTGGCTTTACTCAATGAAGTTGGCTGCAGAATTAGTGTCTCACAAAAAAACAGAGTGTACATTCTCCTCTGCTGAGTTTTTCTTCAGCTCCTCATCTCCTCAGAGCAGTAAATCACAGCATTTCTTTCTGGGAGTCCTCAGAACGAAACAATTAGATTTTTTCAGATCTGTCTTACCTGGACAAGGTCTTTTACATATTTCTTTTTTTATTTTCCAGCTCTCTAGGAACATGAGAATATCTGTACTGGGTCTTATGAAAAGGCACTTAGCCTAATATCCTGTTTCCAGTAGCAGCCACAATGCTGTGGAAAATCCACATGAACAAATTGCCCATAGAGCCAGCAAAGGCAAAAGGAGACACTATCAGGAGCCTGTGAACCTGGCCATTTTCAATTATCCCTCCTCATCTATCCTCGGCAGTCATACCTCTTTTAATAGCAGTACTGAAGACGCGTTCCTGCTTATTTCCTTTAGCGTTTCTCCATGATCAATGAGTTTGTCCTTGAGCCTACTGATCCAGTGTGCCTCCAAAAGCTACCTGTAGTGAGTTCCAGAGGTTACCTGGGAATAACCTCCACATCTCCAAACTGAATGTCCAGGCTCTGTAAATGTCTTTGTACAAAGGCAGGTGCTTGTTCACTTGACTTTTTACTAAACCTTCTCCAGCTGTACTCCCTTTCTTTAGATGCAATGAACAGGATTGTAGACAGTACTTAAGATCCTTGTGTTTGTGCAAAGTCTTTTTAGGGCCAAAAGTCTTGTTCTTTCATGATGATTCCCCATATTTGTTGGCTAAATGTGCAGCAGTCAGTGAAAAACAGTTTCAGTGAGCTGTCAGTGGTAACTCCAAAACCTTGTTGAGTTATAACTCAGGTTCTAAATTCAGCATAGTGTACATGTAGGATTAGATTATTTTCCTCTCCAAAATGCATAACATACATTTTCTGATCCTGAAGCTCATCTATCCCCACTTCCACCACACAGACACACATTTTTACAAGTTCTTGTCATCAGGTGGGCATTTGGCTCCTGGAAAGACTCCAAGTACCTCCACCATTGTGGAGATTTCAGTGTTCCTTTTCCAAGGAATTGATGAAGACATTGAAAATTACTGATGTCAGAACCGCTTCTTAGGTGAGCCCTTCAGTAGTAGCCTTTCATCCAAAGAAGTCACCATTAAGCCAACCATCTGCTTTCTAGCCTTTAAATCCAAGGAAGGAGCTTTTCCTCAGGACACCCCTAAATACCATCCATATGGAACATTATGAAACCATTTTTGAAAACCCAGGTGAACGAGGCTGAGTGGATCTCCTGTATTCGTGTGCTTATTGACCCCCACAGGTGTCCAGGAGGCTGGACTGGAGGTTTTCCTTGGAAAGCTTATTTTTATGGGTGCTTATTAATTATGGTGCTTATTAATTATGGAAGCTGTTTCTTTCCCAGCTAGTTGTGTTCATCCTGTGCTCTGAGAATCTATTTTATAAAGCAGAGTCCTTCTTACCAGGGGTGGGAGGGAGGGTCACAAGTCTGGTTCCCAGAACCTCCTCTGAGCTGTACTTTGGGATGGGATCAACCCTGGCAGGCAGCACTGTGTATGTGCTGCTGTGGTGTTCCAGCATTGCTGGCCAAGACATGGGATATGTTGCACAGCCACATTTCCACTGGGTTGGGAGCAGATGTCTCCCCATCATCTTCATCAGCAAAAAGAAAAGAAAAGATTTAACTTCTCTGCCATGACTTTTTTATTCCTGAATGTCCTTTCTACACTTTGGTCATCCAACCATCTCACAATTCCTACTGCTTCCGCCTTGGGGTATTTATTTAACATTCTTGCTGTCAGCATAAGCATCCATCCCAAGGAGCTCCTCTAGTTCTTATTTCTCTCTGTTAATTTCCTGTTTACAGCTGACCCAAATTACTTTGCGACCATTCTTGTTCTCATTTGAGCATTACTATTTTTAAGTATTGGCTTCTGTTAATATCTATTGCATCCATTCTTTACAGATTCCTGTCTCCTGGTCTTAACAGACATAAATCCCTCCTTTCTACCACTTGTCCACTTACTGGCACTCAGGACCTCTACTTGCTCCCATGGTTTCTCACAAGAAACTAGAAGTATTCTGAAAAAGTCAGAATGGAGGTCTTGGACTACACTCTTATTCTTAACAGCAGACCTTATCTTAAGCTTACCATCCTACCCTTCCATACCATTTGGTGCCAGCATTCCTGCACATCTGGGTTTCATTCTGGTACCCTTAAGTACCCTCCATAGGCATCAAACTGCACTGCCTTGGTGCCCTTCAAGCAAGTGTCCATGCTGCCCTCTTAGCCATCACAAACCCACTGCTTGTTTTCAGTCAGAAACCCACTACCACCACCTTCTTCTTCCTGTTCTCGAAGG
The DNA here is from genome assembly GCF_014805655.1 of Passer montanus. Taxonomy (NCBI): domain Eukaryota; kingdom Metazoa; phylum Chordata; class Aves; order Passeriformes; family Passeridae; genus Passer; species Passer montanus. Next base: position 6,026,826 of record NW_024367819.1, read on the forward strand.
TCCCCTTTACCAATGGACTGTATTTGGTGCCAAAAGACACTAATATGAGCTGGAAGCCAAATCTCATCAGTGACAATAGCGCTTTCCTTCCACCAGGACACTGGTCTTCCTGGAAAATTTCTAAAATTCCTGGCCAGACCAGAGGTGTGCAGGAGAGTGAAGAGAGAGCATCTTTATCTGTCCTAGTATTAACAACGAGCACAGATCACCCATTGTCTTTCATGTCCCAGGTGATGAGAGCCGATTGTCTTCAAATAAAGGGCTCTGTGCAGGCTTTCTGGTTTGGATGGAAACACAGTGGTGTTTCCACTGTTGCATTTTCCTAACCTGCATAGCTCAACAGCACCTGGGGCCTACCCCAGAAGAGGTTTTATTTCACTGACAGAGTACACACAAAGCACTCTTTAACTGATACTTTATTAAATGCTTTTTCTGTGATCATTGTCCTTAATATCCTACTCATGCAGAGGAGTGTTGGCAGGAGTTTTGCAGGTTTTTTATTGCAGCTATAGATTTTAGAGAAGTTAATCTGGCAAATAAAACAAGTCTGGCTTCATAATCAGACTGTGCAATTAAAAGATGTTCTTGCACTTTATAAGTGTTTTAATAGTATGGAACTTTCATTTTTCCTTCTTTAAAGAATTCTGATTTCTCATCGGATAACAAAGCAATGTTTAATCCTCTCTGTGGATTCATCACCATGGTACCAAAGTGCCTTACAGAGAAATAAGGCAGGTGGTTGGCAGTCTTTTCCTTGAGACTTTCAACAGAAGTGGCCCTTGAAGGATTTTGACAGCCTGCCTATGTCAACCTATTAGTATTATTAGTATTACATTGGCATATATGTATCAATGAAACAAACCCAAGGATTTCTAAGCTGCCTGGATGCCACTGTAACAGATGGCTGGGAATAGGAAAATAGCCCAGAAAGCATTTCTGCATGCAGTAGTGCTGCTGTTAGTTGAAACAAACCTGAAAGTGTTTGTTCACCCTGAAGACATTATCAGATGCTTTAGTAGATGGAACTTTCACTGACAATGGGGCCAAGTTAGCGAAGCACTAAATTATTGGCAGTTTCAGTGATAGTTTCAAATGTCTTGACTTGAGCTTGTTACTGAAGAGATTAGCAGAGACCTAGTGCAGTCTACCTGAGACTGCTCATCATCCCTGAGGGAACAAGTTCCTTTGGACTGACAGACAGGACATTCAGCAACATGTGGAAGTACACATTTACATTCCTGAAATTCAGTAACAACTGAAAGGCCAGAAATTAAGTCTCCAACAACAGATAGAAACACTTTTTAATCAAGAATAACTTTTCTAGTTCTTTTTCTCCTTTACCACATTTCCCCACGCTCCACCCACACCCCCTGCCAGCTTTTCCACCCCAGTGGCTTCTGGGCTGCTGTGCAATCAGTACACAGAATTTATGTACTCTTCCCTTTCTGCTAATTCCAACTGATGGCAGATACATGTAACAACTGCATTCAAAGAGAGGATTCTGTAATTTATTTTCTGAAAGAAGAACACTTTCTTTCTGCTTTGTGCTCATCTGGATGAAGGTAGACCTTGAGTTTATAAGTATTTTTATTTATCATTGTACTCTCCTTTCCACCCTACAGCTGTTTCTTTCCTCCCAGAAGCCAGAGTGCAGATTAAGTGCCACAATTAGATTAAATCTAATGACAGTTCAGTTTCCAGAAGGTGGAAACAGTTCAGTTTCCAGAAGAAGGTGGATATACTGCTCTGGTGGAAACAACAATTAGTCAGATAAGAAATATGCATGTGTTCATCTGCAAGGTGCTTTTTCTTAGTTAAGCAACATCAACACAGAAGTAATCAGATGCAAGGGAGCAAATACTGTGGATAAAGTTAAGCAACTGATCTGCTACGAAACCTGATCTGCTGTGCAGAAAAGAACTAGGAAAACAGAAAAGCATCATATTACATTTTCAGAGGACTCCTTAAAACCTCGACACCATGTCAGGCAGTGTGTGGTATATATTACCGATAGCTGAGTTGCATCTCACAAACATGTCTTAAGGTTTCATTTTTCCACACGCCACTTTGCAACAGCTGGCATGTTGGATTTTTTCTTTTTTTCCCCCTTACAAATACTAAATTCTCGAGTGGGTTGGCTATGAATTCCCATCTTTCTAAGCAGAAAGCATGCAATTCTGCTTTTCCCCCCACATTTTGAAGAGCTAGACATGAGGCACAGTGGGGAACTGAGTTCAGAGAATTAATTTCTGGATCTGATGGGGATCAGAGTTACAGTGAAACTGAGTGTTCCTGTGCAGAGATGAACATCATCAATATCCTTTCATTAAATGCAGCTTCTCCTTTTGTGAAAGGAAAGCTAGATTAATGGACACAAAATTTACTCTGGATCTCAGGACACTGAGAATCAGGCATTTCCATTCTTCTCATGCCTACCAACAAAGAGGTTGGCACAGAAGCTGGGCAAAAGAACAGTGAGAAATTATACAGGTTTCTATCAAAATTCCTAACAAATTCCAGTGACATAATCTGCAGAATTATTTCTATCTGAAAGAATAAACAAATCTGATTAAATCATATTTGTCTCTGAGCACACCTAGTTGGAATTTTTTATGGTCTAACAGTTCTTGTCTCCCATTCCTGCCACTATCTTGCACATAAAAGCACATTTCCTCCTTTTATTAATTTGCCAATAATTTTGTTTTTCTTGTTGGTTTTGTTTCAGCTCTGTGTGCAAATGATGGAAATCAGACTGGATATCCCAGCCTTAGCTAAATGAAGACTTACAGGGGAAAAGTGAAGATGGTAAATTGGCTTCAGTGGGGACATACAAGCTTGGCACCACTTCAGGTAGAGCAATTGTAAAAACCAGCATTCCAGATCCCATGGAAGAAGTTACAAATACATTGACAGATCCAAAATACTAAGGAATGAAACTAATACTTGGAAAGGGTGGGATGGGGAGAAGAAGGGAGCTTGCTCCAATCCCAAACTAGATTCACTTTGACAAGTGCTAATCTGCTGAGTAGTAAAGACAATCATGTTTCTAAAGAAGAATTTGAAAAGGTCAATGAACATCACAGAAATGTAAGCTTCTTGGTTACTTAGAAACAGAGCTCAGTGATTCACAGCCATTTCTTAGACCAATCTTTGCTTTATACACTCCCTCTAATGCAGGTGATAGAAGAGTGATTCAGTCTGTCTGACACAGACTATCAAGGTCTGTAGGCCTGTTCCTCCCCATCTCCTTCATTTCCTTCTCTGAAGCAATGTTATTTGTGAATTGTGGATTGGCTCCCAGCCAGGAATATCTGAAAATGCAGTCTCATATTGCCTAAATCCATAAAGAGGAAACTATTCAGACAACTGATGCACCTTCAGGGCGGAACATTAAATTGATCCTTTGGCAAGGAACTCCATGTGTAGCTTTACACAGCAATTCCCATAAATACTACTAAGATTATCAGCCAAAGCATAGATTACCTTGAGCTGTGGTTGTCTTTAAGGAGCAGCTATGAGAACAGTTTGTACTGTGTGTAGGTACTTGTCCAGTCTGTATGTTCCCCCCACCTACCACCCTAAAATTTGTGCCTTGAGAAAAGCTGGTGGCAATGCCTCATCCTGTATAGCCAAGGTGACTGCTTTACTGAAGCATGACAAATCACCCAGTGGAAATGGCACTGTTGGCTAGTCTGAAGGGAACAGCTCAGATATTCTCCTACCATAACTGAGTGGAAGGGGAGTAGCTGTTGCTTGCTATATCTCCCATTATTTTCTTCTAAGTGTTGAAAGACCTCAGTTGTGTGGGGTCTTTCTGGGGTAGATGGAGTCTTGATGCCCTTCTTGCATTTTCTCAGCTGAGGGAGTAGCCTCCACTGAACATGGTATGTTCCAGCTCCCCCTTTTTGGTTCCTAGAGGTTTGCAGTCAGCTTGCATCTCTGGGTCAGCACATATGTATTGTGTGTACATGCAGAGTTGCATATGTATTCCCATACACATTCCAGGTCTGATTTACAGTTTGAACTACAGGCCAAACTAGGCCGTTTTCTGAGTTGTCTCCATCATTCTGCAGAAAGTTACTGTTCCCAAACCATTTTGCTTGGAATTTAAATGTAGTGTGTACAAGCTTTGAGAAGAGAATTTGCCATATTTTTTTAAAGAAAGTCTTAAAAAATTAGCAAATATTATTAGTACCTTTCCCTGAAAACCCTTCTGGCTGCCACTATGCATGATTTCATGGAATGAGAGTTTTCCTTTCTGAGAAATATAAACAAGACTCTTCAGGTATTTCAGCCTAGTATTTTTGATCCTCTATTCTAAAGCACATTTTTACTCTTGGCCCCTCTTTGGTAACTGGTTACCTATTTAGCAATAGAGTAACCTTAAGAAATTCACTCTGATGGAACATTCTTTGTGATCAGGATGAGTTAAGTGTTTGTTTTAACTCTGGAACCAGGGTACATTTTTGTATATGCTTGGCTATTTCCTCGCTTGTTTTTTAAGTTATTTTCCAGGCAACAAGGACACGCAATGTCATCATCCATAACAACATCTGCTGGTATTGAAACACTCCTCTCAGCAGATGCCTCCAAAGTGGTGTATGGTGGCGTATCTTCCAAATTCTCAAGATTCAATGACTTGAGAAGGCAGTTGAATGGGTTTCCTCAGTTCATGTGCATCTCCCTCATGTGCATCACTCTACCCCAAGAGATGTAGAGATTTGGATCAAATTCAGCGTGGCAACTGACGTTCTCGTGATCAGGAATCTAGCTGGCACATTACAAAATCTTTCAATACAGGCTTTCAGTTTTGAGTGGGCTGGTGCTATCTGCATTTTCAAATTCCTGCTAGCATTTGAAATCAGGAATAACATCGCCCTGAAATTCCACCTCCAGAGAGCTACCAGATTTCTCCACAAGTACAGCTTGAAGGATGAGGATGCCTCTCCTATTCAGACTCATTCATCCTCCCTTAACACAAGGCTCTGAAGGAGTTAAATCCTCAGTCTAGTAAAGATTGTGGTCTTGCCAATCTTTTCTTTTTTTAAACTTTTTTTTTTAAGGTGCCAGACACAAAAATAAAGAAGATGTATCAGCACACTTCCTTAGAAGCTGAGCTTCTGATTAAGAATAAATGCAGGATATATAGTGTATTTCTTTCTGAAATGGATTCCCTTCTAGAATTTCATGAGTACAATTAGCCATTAGCAAAATCTCCACACACACACACAGGTTTCAGATCAGGGAAACAGCCACATACTGCTAAAATGTGGAGAGAAAGAAAACCACAAAACAAGAGCCAACTGTTGTGTTAGTATTGTCCTGACACTGCTCTGTGTCTGTCTCTAGACAGGCTGAGAAGAGGGAATGAGTGATAATGTTGTAAAATGCCCAGCTACAATTCAGTGTGTTTGCATTCTTTATCACTGTGCAGTGGTGATGGCTGATCCTGGAATGCTGCATTTCACCAGTTTAGTCCAGGGTACCTATATGTCACTGCTTCCTAGGAGTACCTCAAACATCCATGAATTAGAATTATTTCAGTGACAGGAAATTCTTTCATCTTTTTGATGTCCAAGTACAAAAAATATTGACAAACCTGAGCACTCAAGTGTAAAAATGAATTTGAAAGTTCCCTATATTTGGTGCTGCTTGGGGCCATCTTAGTGTACAGGAACTTGTTCTGTTTTTTTCTTTTGTGGTTTCTTCTCCCCTGCAAATTTTTCCTTATTGGGTGTGGGAAGGACTTCTATTAGATTGGTGAGTGCAACATGTACACGACTGCCTGATTCTACTCTCTGCATCTTCACACCTGTGATGTATGGAGAACCTGGCTGCTACCACGTTTAAGACATTCTTCAATGCTTGGGGTTACCTGAATCTGGTGTTTGAGGAAAGTCTTCTCTATGTACCTTTTACATTCTACTGAGTGAATTGCAATGTTTTCCATTTTTATATGTTATAAAAATAATCATTGTATCTTCCAGCAGTACTTGCAGATATTTCTGACATGCTGGTGAGGAGCCAGGTTCTATGGTCTCAGGGCTAAAATGGGTAGATACATGTTGGATTTGCAACTCTGCAGGTAGCAACATGCCTTGGACTGAGTATTGTAAAAGGAAAGATACAGATTGACATCCAGAACATCCAGAACAGTGAAGCAACCACTCTGACTATTTCAGGTTCAAAGTGGATAATTTCAGAGGAGTTCCTGATACACAAATGAATACGTAGAACTCTCCCTTCCTGAATGACAAAGGAACATCTCCTCACATACTTCAGGGTATTTTTTTAAACAGGATTTAATATTATTGTCTGTGTTTTAGTGCTACAGCTGGTTCTTATGCCTGATGCTTTTTTCTTCTCCCACTGAGTCTAATTTCCTCAAAACTAAACAAATCATATAACTCTCTCCACGATCATGCTGCAGTGGTGTTGTCATAATTATTTTTATCTTCTCTTGTACAAGCCATATTAAATAGTGGCTATTATAAGGTTTTTCAATTTAGACTTAATTGGCAATCTGAAGCCTACAATTTTTTTGCTATTCATCATAATGACTTTAAAGTGTACTCTGCCTAAATTCTGGATCCGGTAAATCAGGAACATAGTATCGCTCTAGGAAAAGAAAGAAGCCTAAGGAGGAAAATAAAACATCTAGGTAGAACCTGCTTGAGATGCAGGTTCCTGTGCTGAGGCAAGGATGGGAAGTTTGTTCCCCAGTAATAAATGGCAGTGCTCCATTCTAAAAAAATGAGGACAGATGAGTTGAAGTCATATAGTAAAAGTTTGGGAGAGTTTGTGGCATGTATTGAGAATTGACACAGAAACACTTTGCTAAGCAGAACCTAAAGTAACCATATGTTCTCAATGTGTCTGCTTGTCTTGGTGAATGGGATTATCTGTTTTCACATCCCAGTTACACTCAAGAGAGAGTACATGTATGACCTGAGCTAGAAAGGCTGTGTACAAGCTAGTAGTGCCATGCCAATCCTCCCCAGAAAAAAAAAAAAAAAAAAATCAAATGGCACCAATTCCTCTCTGAAATACCTTTTTCTGAACTGGGTTTGAGCCTTTTTTTTTTTTTCTCTCCACAATTGCCCCTTCCTTGCTTTTCTGTCTCCTCCCAGAAGCGCTGTGCTTCCCATGCTAGTTCCTACTCGGATCACAAGACTCTGTTTGTTATGCTCCCTCCATAAAACTAAATGCAGAGCTCAAGGCCACTGTGTAAAGCAATCATGCTTGCATCTTGAATGGGCACATCTTCTTTAAATGTTCATAATATTGTAAAAACATGCATAGCACTAAAATTGTCTGCCTCTCCCCCACCTCCCAAGATCAATACATAGCAGACTAGAGATAGATAGAGTTTTTCTAAAATTTACAGTTATAACTGAAGTTTAACACCTTAGTTCAACTAAGGTATTAAATACCTTAGTTGTCTTGATCTCTATTTGCCTTATTTAATCGATCCTAACATCATCTCTCTTTGAGGATTTTTGAAATATATATGTACATAAATAAAAATGTAACTTTTTTTTTAATGTTTCACTACATGACCTCAAGGCCCAGAGCCTTATTTACAGACTCTTTATTCACTATATTTTTGGCAAGCAGATTTTGCATTAGTTTGCTAAAAACCTGAAAGCAGCATCAAGGATTAACAGAATCTAAAATTCATCATCTACAGCTCCTCAAGTGTGAATTTAATATGGGAGAAAGCTGACAGTATTATTGCTGCCAGGGTATATGGCTCTGAAACCATTCAGCAGGGCCAGAATGAATTTGGTTCACATCTGAAAAAGATGCCTATTGACAAAAATGCATCAGCCCATTTCTCAAGGAAAAATCAAAACCATTCTTTTCCAGGATTTACATACAGAGCTTTGGAAAGCATTTATTTTACAAACAAAACCAGGCATATTGCTTCCTCTCTATGCTGCACTCATCAACTCAGTATTCTAATAGATTTAAGAAGAGGCACCAGTAAAACCATGGTTTGACCAGAGCAAATTATTTATAATTAATGCTTACTTAATTTAGTCTCATTCCTCTCAAAGTGACTGGTTTCCCTATGAGGGCATTTCACCCATTGCTAACCACGAAAAAGCCACCTTTGAGGACAGCTTTGAGTGACCAGCTCCATCGGAGGTCACATCCAGAGAGACTTGTCCATTACACTGCTTCCTATCGCTCTTGGAGTAGTTGCAGAAAAGTACTTGAGATTTTATTATCTGAACTATGGGATCAGTTATAATTAATGTGAAATTGTTTGTTTCCTGGCAGGATGGTGCCACATCTCGGGATGTGGGTAAACTGATCATGATGATGGTCTCTCCCTTTGGGTGAGGAAAACTTGGAAGAAAAGCTGAGGAAGCCACACATGCTTTTATTTCTTCAGTAAATTGTGGCAATTTAAAGCTAGGTAGCAGAGAGAGTTACAGATCTTAAACTAATAATATTGATTTTCCTTTCTGGAACACACAGCCCCTCTACAAAACATTGCTCTCAGAAAAAATATTAGACATCTGCTAAGCTGTGCTTAACAGAAGTATTTATGTTACTCTTACACTGAATTAAGCAGGGTGACATATAGCAAGTACATAGGAATAATCATATGATTTACTAATTTTCACCATCACTACAGTTATTCTTCTAATCTTGCATGCTGAAATTGAAGTGCTTTAGCAAAGGCCTAACACTGTGTCTTAAGCTTTAGAAGTTACTCTTGTACGTTTCAGAGAGCATGTTTACATACTGAGTTTTTAGACTGATACATAGATATAGATTCCTGTCTGTATTTTTGTAGATAAATGTATTTTTTTGCATTTTAAATAAACTGGATAGAAATAAAATAATGTAATAAAAGAGGACCCAATTTCTTTTTCCATTTGAGTAACCATGGTCAGGATCGAATGAGCTGTAGTACGAGGAAGGATAACTACTGATCAAAGCAGTTGCAAAGCTACGTGTAAGCCAGGGAATGGCACACAGTTTCAAGGACTCTGAAAACTTTCATCTTCTTTTATCATCTCTGAATAAGAGGTGAGGAGTTTCCAGAAGGGCACATTCTCAAGAGTGTACCCTCAGCCAATTTGCTGATGACACAAACTGGGATGAGTGGCTGACACACCCAGAGGGTTGTGTTGCCATCCAGAGGGATCTGGGCAGGCTGGAGAACGGGGCTGATGGGAACATCATGAAGTTCAACCAGGGGAAGTGTAAAGTCCTGCACCTAAAGTCCCCCAAGCACTAATATATGCTGGGGGAAGCCTGGCTGAGAAGATGCTTTGCAGAACAGGACCTGGGTTGAACACAAGCCAGAAGTGTGTCCTTGCCACTGGAGCAGCTAATGGTATCCTGGGCTGCATCAGGAAAAGTGCTGCCAGCATGTCCAGGGAAGTGATTGCCCCTCTCCTTAGCACTGGGAAGGCCTCACTTTGTCCAGGTCTGGGGATCCTCAGTACAAGAGGCCCTAAGACATACTGGGGAGAATCTAATGAAGGGCCACAAATATGACAGAGGGACTGGACTATCTCTCTATAAGGAAAAGATGAGAGAGCTATGGCTCTTCAGCCTGGAAAAGAGAAGGTTCGGAGGGATTTTATCAATGTGGTAAGTATCCAAAGGGACGGTGCACAGAGGACAGAGCCAGGCTCTCTTCAGCAGTGCCCAGTGAGAGAACCAGAGGCAATGGGCATCTACTAAAACACAGGAGGTTCCCTCTGAACATCAAGAAACACTTTTGTACTGTGAAGGTCACCAAGCACAGGTACAGATTGTCCAGGAGGGTTGTGGAGTCTCCATCCTTGGAGATACTCAAAACCTCTCTGAACATAGTCCTGGGCAGCCAGCTCTGTGTGCCACTTGCTTGAGCAGCAGGGATTTGACCAAAGGACCTGCAGAGGACCCTTCCAACCTCAGCCCTTCAGTGACTCAGTGAGAATCCCAGGCCAGGCTGACATAGCCGTAGTTAGGATTCCCAAACAGTCCCTTGTTTCTATCTCATTTGAGCAAGTGAATTCTGCTTGATGGCCCATCAAGGGAGACAGAATGAGCAGGAGGAGGAGATCTAAGATTGCAAGAACATCTATGTGTACAAGACACTAAATCACCTGGTCCTTGGAGTGAAAATGAAAAGTGTAAGAGCCTGTGAGAGGTCAAAATTACTGCCAGCAGCTCTAAAGGGAGACAGAAAGAACTCGATAGAGCCTGTCTACAAGGACTACTGAGAAATATTTCTCATGTGGGTGGTTTCATGAGATCAGATGCCACTTCTCTACGCCTTCCCAAACAGCACTGTCTGAATGCTTTAGTGATCTCCTGGGGCTCACTGCCTTCAAACTGTCCATTTCTTCCCTATATTGACTACAAAAGTGTATTAAAGGAAGCAGCAAGTGCCAGAGAAAAGAAAGACTTGTAGGAGGTGCTGTAGAAGCAGCACTAGAGAAGGTGGCAGCAGATCTAAGAACTTAAATAAAGGATGAGGGAGATGCAAGATTTTTTTTATTAAAAAGCCCCCAGTGTTTGCCCAGGCAAATCCTTCGTACTCATCTGAAACCATATTTAACAACAATGGATTTCAAAGGGTCAGTGGTACAGGGGTTTAAAGAAAAAAGTCCTGCAAACATGGGAAGACCTTTTCCAGTGAGATGATTAACAGGACTAAGTGGAGTTTTTAAATTTTGCTACAGATGTTCACTGCTCTGCACCTTATGAAAGTTCAGCTCAGGTTGGGCTTAGATACCTGCTTTTATCTTCATTACCATATTCATTTCCAGTTATCCTAAAACTGGGAGAAAACTTCCCAGGTGAAAGACTTATGAATGCAGAGTACAGACCCAGCTTACCCCAGTCCTTGCTGCCTGTGTAAAATACTGCCAGGCCAGAATGGTAGCTTTTAGATCCAAGTCTTTTGATACAAATGTGTCAAATGGGAAGAACTCACCCTTACACTTTGACATATCAACATCCATAGTTCAATTAGGACAAAATTTGACAGTAGAACATTCTTCTAGCATTAATAACTGTTGTAGCTTGGTGTAACATGAGATTATATTGCTAGTCATAACATGAAAGTTCCACAAGCCTTTCTCTAACTGACAGAAGAGAAAGCATGCCAGGTTTTTCAGCCCATGAATTTTGCGAGAGGAGTGAAGAGAACTGGAGAGGCCCTATGAACTGCCTTTGGCAATTAGAAGATTAAATGGACACACATGTCTTAGTTCTATATAGATTTTATCAGTGTACAGAATAGCCCATCAGACTGCATTTTCCATATTTTCACCAGTTTTACACATCTTTTTGCAATTAACATATGGTTCAAAGACTGAAATAAAACATCATTGATACTTCATGTTTATGTCATTTGGCATTCATCCATAATTTCTCCCTGAATTATTCCATGTTGTCTGGGAACAGCATTTGACAACAGCAGTCTTCAAAGGGTTAGTCCTGCAGGAGCTGTGTAAAGCAGATCCTTCAGACTCTTACATGGATAGTCCTGGTTTAGTCAGATGATGATTAACAAGGAGAGCTGATCCAAAACAATCAAACTAATGTAATGTAATGTCTTTTTAATGATTTCATGCTGCTAGGCTGAAATACCTGATTTTATGGCATAATGCCTAAGAGTTGGGTGTCCATCCAGCACTGCAGGATCTTCAGCACTCCACCCAGCCATGTTACACGTGTGCAGGAAAACCTCTTCTACCTAAAGGGACCCTTCCACAAAACTAGTGTCCAAGGATGCAGCAACAACAAGAGATGCAATTTTTCTTAATGTCAGTAACATTGAGATTTTCAGTGTATATTACCTTGGAGAAATTCTATATTGATACCAAATCTTGATTATAGTTTTTCCAATAAACTTAGGTTTCTTACCAGTTATAGTGATCCAGGTGATCTTATATTCCTAAGCTTGTTGAGTCATGTTTTTTTTTTCAATCAGTATTAACAAAAAATCATGAAAATGAAGCCAAAGAGGACCATTGTTAGAAAAGCATCTACTCCTTGAAGTAGTGGCAAAATTTAGCTTTTTAAAAATAAATAAAGATTATTTATGCATTATTGAATATTGTTATAATTATTATAACACCACATTCCTACAAGCAGGAAATAATTTCTGGAATGTAAAATTTTGATATTATGATGGTGGTTTATTAATATTTAGCTAAAAGTTATGGCAAATGTAAAGAGGATCAGTCCTACATCTGCCACGTACTGTCATAATTCAAGGTTTATGAAAGTACACTGAATGATATCAGCCTCTGGCAAAGCATTACTGATTGAATGTCTGCCTCACGTAGTCTGGCACAGCAGCAAAACACTGGGCTGAGGCTCGGCCCGAAGTCCATTGTACAGCTCTGCTGAAATTACTTGCAAGACATGATAATGTGCAGCTGCACAGCCACTCTCTTGTGCACCAGCTTAGCATTGTGAAACAGGGCATTCCCAGGGGATGTACAGAAGTATTTGTGCCATTGTGAGACACATAATCTAGATGTACAATGAAGTCAAGGTACAAAACATGCAAAGAGATCCTCACAGATGTGGCAAACTTATGTGTTGTGAGCAAAAGCTACGGCTCTGGCTGCACTGCAGGCACTGCTCTCTGTAGCTGATGGAAGCTTCTGGCCACATAGACTGTGCTGTCTCACGTGGCAGGCATGCTTACATCACCTCACAAGGACTGGCGCTGACAATGTGGGGCAGGTATACAGGGTGGACTCCTCAGGAGTAACCCCATTCCCTATCAGGATGAGCCGTGGGTGATGTCTTTGCTGTCCTGTGTGTCTGGTTTCCTTTGCAAAGACCCAGAAGTGCAAGCAGGAATGGACCTGCAGCAGAGAACAGTAACTCCTTGATTTCAACAAACACTGGACCAAGAACTCTGAGACACAAGAGTAAGAAATGCAAACAGAGAGACTGAAAAATTAGGGCTAATTCTAGCTGACACTGAGACATTTGCCATCATTTGTGCACTTAGGTTTCTTGAAAGGTTGAAAAAAACAAAACAAAGGATCTTCTCTCCTTGCCAGTCTGGGCAAGTAACAGTAACTCCTGTGCCTCTGCCTGCAGTAAGTCATGCCTCTATTACTCACTCTGTATGGGAATGTTTAAATACTTCAGTGAAAGTATTGGGCAGAAGGTTTAAAATTAAACAAAAATAAATATTTTTTACACATGACTACCCATGACTACACTGTAGATTTCAATAATGCTGCTTGGTGTCAGCTTAAGACTACAAGCAAGTTGATGAGAGCCTTGGAAACTCCATGAGTGCATTAGAAGCTGTCAGCTCTAAAAACCCTTAAACAGACCTTAAACAGCTCATAGAAACTGCAAAACTGAAACAGAGGCATGTACAAGGACTTCACATTAGTTTGCATTTGTCTTGTTTTTATGGTTAGTTAGAGCATTGAGTTAATGAACCTTGAAGAGTGTCTGAGATGTATTTGTTCACATCTGTGAGTATCAAAGCAGACACTTAAAATGGACATTGAGAGATTATCATAGTCAGTGTCTTAGCTGTATACTTTCAGCATGCTTTCTTCCTAGTTTGTTATTTAAAAATTAAGTTAAGGAGAATGTCACTAGCCTGAGAAGCATTTAGAATGTTTTTTTCTCAACTTTACCAGGAAAGATTTCCCAGATAACTGATTTGCAGTGTCTTGCTGCAGAGCATCACTTGAATACTGCTGGGCCTTCATAGAACCCACTGCAAACAAACACGCACACTGACTGTGCACCCCAGTAAACTCTTTGTCTCTCTTTCCAGTGTGGGTTGTGACTGCTCTGTTCTAGACTCATCTATATAATGTGTTCTAATTTGCTAAGATGAATGTCATCACCACCACCACCAAAAGCCTTTCTAAGGTAAAATAATACAATAGCAATTGCTTTTCCTTTGTCTGCAGCATCTGCTACCCATTATAGAATAAAAGTAGATTATTCTGATATAATCCATTCTCAAACATGCACAAAGTTACATGTCTTTTTACACTCTGTGTGTTATCCTCCAGGTAGTTTGATAGTTAGTTGTCCCATTACTTCTATTTCCAGAATCAGAAGCTTTGCTGATTGGCTACATTTTCTTCCTCACTTTTTAAAGCTCTCAATATGTTTACTCTTCCCATTAGATGAAATGCCACCCATTATCCATAAATTGTCAAAAGTGATTTTTAATAGCTCTGAAATTTCATCAAGATGCATCCTAGGACACAATGGTGCCATCCTTGCCTTGGCACTGACCACTCCACTAACCAAGCTAATTAATAGTAGTAAGTCAGTCAGCTGTCTGATAATGGAGAAGGCCCATGGAGCCACACTGAGTTTCATTTATCTGTGGACTGAGGCATACCAAACAGAGGGTACTTTGGAAATGCCACCATTGCACCTTTAACTTTCAAAATGTGCACTCTGCCATTCTCATCATCTGTGCTCTGTGCAACATCTGTAGTTCTAAGTGATTTTTTCCATGTGGTGAAAGTCCTGGAGATTGACAGGTTAATTTGTACAACCAGAATGTACTCATATAAATAAGATTACACTAGGATCTTGGGGGCAAGGGGAATTTTGCAATGCCATATGTGTTAATTTCTGCGCCAGATAAAATGATTTTAATCCACTATTGTATGCAATTGTATGTGCTTTGCCCAGGAAAATTATACTCTTGATATCTTATTCTCTCTGCTGCATTTCTGAACTTCTCAGACAATGGGAATGCTCATCTGTACTTGAATAAAATCTCACCTATTGTGTTAGTTTTCATCCTTGTTTGCTTGATTACTCAGCATGCCACAGAAACAGGCTCTTGTAGTGTTTGCTCCTTACCAACATTGTCAAAGGGGAAAATGCCAATTTCAAAATTGGGGTCATTTTTGGGATATTTTTTGGGTGGAAGACAATAATATTTTTGTGTCTCTTAAATAATTTCTGTAAGGAAGTAAAAAGAACAAGACAGACCCGTCAGCTGGCTGCAAACAGTATTTGAGTTATAGTAATGAATTGTGAAGGTGCAAGATAGGGATTGTGAGACTGTTTGGACTGAGCATGTTAGATATAGGAGGACAATCCCTTGTATCCCTCAAGCTCTCACTGTAAGCCCCCTCCTGATAGCTGAGCATATGTATGCAAACATTTGACTATTAGGTTTGACAGGAAAGGGACTTGAAGCTGACTACTGAACTCTACAACTTATGAGCATAACACAATTTTGGATAATGTTAGTGTCCCTATTAAAAATCTGAAAGTATTGTTGAAGTCAATATAGGATTTGTGATTCATTTTGCATCAAACACACAGTTGAAGAAGTCTTCACAAAGTCAGTTTGAAGAGTGAGTATAAAAGCATATGAAGTGGAGGCTGTCATGATGACTGAAAACCCCTGTGAATCATTGCTTTGGACACCTTTCTCTCCAGCTGGACACCTTCAGAAACTCCTCAGCTTGAAAGAATTATTTGGTCAACTTGTTTCCAAAGCCTATTTCTTTTTTTTCAGTGTAGCTGCAAATACAATAAACTCAAGCAGAGTGAAATGAACTGGCACTTCAGATTAATGTCAACATCTGTGTGAAAATACTTCCTATCATTGGATAGCACTTTTAGCTATATCTAGTTTATTTGGATAGCTGCATTTATTACTGCAGACTTCTCTCCATTGCAGCTGCAGGCTATTAACCTAGAACATGACCTCTTTTAGTTATTACTTAAGGCAGTAATAGTAGTGATACAGATTACAATGAAGATCCCTTGAGAAAAAGTACAGAAATTAAGCTCTATGTCATTAGAATTTTTCATGTCCTATAGTGAAACCAGTGTATTAATGAAAAAAAAAATGGGGAAATAATGTGGAAACAGTTAGCTAAAAGAATCTCATTTTTTGGATTGACGTCTCTCCTAAGTATCAAAGATAATATTAAAGGAGCAGTGGGGGGGGTGGGCAATAAGAAGGGCAAACTCATACTAGAATGATTTAGGAAAGCAAATCAAATGCTTTAGAGCACAAGATGAACACCCCTGTGACTAGGATTTGAAACATAAATTTCAGGTAGGCTTTACTCAGCATGGAAATAGGCCATGTGAACTTTCTTTGAAAGTTAATTACAGACCATTGCAGGAGGCAGGACATTTCATCATTTGGACTCTTGTTCTTTTCTGGCTTGTTGAGACCTATGCTCCTATACATCTCAAGTTACCACAGGCTTCTGTTCATTTTCTTGCCTCGGAATCCCCTAGGGATTTTTATGCTGCAGTTTCATGTTTATTCAGAACACAACATCAAATTTGATAAAAATTCAAAAATGGCATTCAATTGGACAAGGATGTATGCATGATTTTTTTGTTGTTGTTTGATATCAAAGTTACTAGTGAATGTGTATGGGCATGAGAAGATAAACTACATAAATAGGCAGAAAGATCAGTTAGTTGGACTGATGATCTTTGCTCCCAGGACCTACAGCTTTAAAGTGCTAATTAAAGTTAGCTGGTAACTTCTCATATGTGCATCAGCTGTGTAACATTGCAAATTGGGTATGCTTTGCAAGGGAACGTTTCTTATTAAAGACGGTAAAACTCCTTTTCTTGTGATTCAGAGGAACATGATCCAGACATAAAAATATAAAAATCACAGAATGTTACTTTTCACTTTGGACAAGATCATCTAACTCACCCCACTCTCTGAATGATTCATTGCAATATTATCAAGAGAGAGCTGGGAATGTGTATTATAAATAAAGGACAGACCAATTTCAAAAGAGGTAATGCTATCGGGAGAAGCATCTCTGAGAAGAAAATAGATACAGGGATGAAATTTAAAGTAACATATTAAAATATCTTTATTCACATTTTAACACCCAGGTTTATCTTTCAAGTAGTGTTATGCTTCCAGCATTTGGCTAAAAAGAGCTAGGAGTCTCTGGGACATGCAGAATTTGAAAAGTTCACAGCCAGTCTTGGAAGCTTTATAAAAGCTTCCCTATTTCACCTGAAGACAGACACAGCCATCCATGCATATTTGTGCATTTTAATTCAATAAAAGGTAGCAATTAGTTTATACTGTGCACAATTTCAGGATGCTCTCCTTCCTCTCTTGAGTGTAAAAGGCACATGCTTACTGTAAATGATGAAAAAAGCATTTTAATTAATCCTGAGGCATCCTACAGATTGATTGCTTTGTAAGTACCCCTCATTTACTACAGCAGGTGAAAAAGAACCAAACAGCCATCTATGGTATAATACTTCCCTCTTGCTCCATGCCTCCATAAATATGTAACACAGCCAGAGCAGCCAGTGGCAGCCTTCCAAGCCAGTGAGAAAGGGTACCCATTTCTTTAGTGTGTGCTGGCCAAAAGCCACTTTCTTTCCTGCAATGGAGAAGGTTAGAAAAAGAACACTTTTTTAGTTAATTCTGCATCTTCCACACCACAACATGATTTGCTATTTTCCAGATAGGATGGATCCTTGAGGAGAGATGCCCTGCAGGGTCCTTTTACCCTTGGCAGCACAGCTCTTCAAGATGCCATGCTGCTATTTGTGGCTTCCTACCACAGCTGCACATCACATATACAAAAGCAGCAGCCAGGCACACTTTGGCAGCAGGAATAAAATTATAATGTGAGGACTGGAGGAGAAGTTACTTGTTTTTTATTGTTCTTCTTAGAAATTAGCAATCAAATGTACAGAAGAAAGTAATTGCTTGCTGTTCTAAGCAATTGTTCCAGAAAGAAAAGTTTGTTACCAGGAGAACAAGGGTCAAATTCACTAATTGTATATTCATGATTAGCATAGGCCTAATCTAGGAAAATTTTGAAGTTGTATCCAGGATCTCTTCATCCAAGTTGCATTTTCCATGGATCTGTTTCTTCACCATTGCCACTCCAAATGACAGAGGCAGAAGAGGAATTGTGACAAAACCAAAATGGGAGTGATAATGCTTTAGTTCTTCATAAGTCTAAGGAAAAAGTGAGAGGCTGAGATGCACTTAAGTGCAGTCTGACTTTGCCCCACTCCTATTTCTGAAGTGACTGATTAAGCTTTTTTGTAGCTGCATGCACATTTGGTGCCATTTTGAACACCCTTAGGTACCCTGTCTGGTCTCCACATCTCCAGATGCTACCCTAAAAAGGCACAGATTTCCTACAGGTCCTCTGGCATGTCTGCAAGCTCGATGTGAATGCAATCATAGCTTGAATCCAGAGGGCACAGATTTCAGATGAGCACACTTAAAGTTTTCACTGAAGTGTCTGCCACTGAGGCTGAACCCACTCCTGTCCCAGTGCCTCCACACTGTGCAAAATAACTCAGGAAAGTTATATTTTGCAGTTTTAACAGTTGGGGACTATTCAAACTGGT
The DNA here is from genome assembly GCF_014805655.1 of Passer montanus. Lineage (NCBI taxonomy): Eukaryota > Metazoa > Chordata > Aves > Passeriformes > Passeridae > Passer > Passer montanus. The sequence goes on from NW_024367819.1 coordinate 6,045,180, forward strand.
TGCAGGACAATCCCACAGTCTATCCTTTTCCTGCAGCCATTCTTCAAAAGGGTCACATGTCAATACACATGCCTTCATCTCTGCAGGAGATTTTATTCAAGTGAGTGTTCAGGTTCAAGTTTGCAGTAAGTTCCGTGGCCTTGCAAACTCTAAGTGTGAAGCTGCATCTGGTAGTGAGAACACTCTTCACTAAAGTGCTTCCTGTAGTGAACAGAGTGTGCAGCGAAGGAAGCAGGTACCCCATGGATTTGTGCTCAACCCTTGGTGGACTTGGTGTGTTGGGATGTCACGTCAATGAAAGACAGAGATCCTTGCCACAGCCCAGCCCTGGGTTTTACTGCACTGCAGGCATTTCCATGGTTCCCTTTTCTGCCCCTGCCCTGTCTTACCTTGCTTGCAAAATATCATAGAGCCATAAATAAAGAATCTTTCCTAAAAAACTATCCTTGAGTTTGCATAAACCCCTACTCAACACCCACCTCCAGGAATCAACTCCTAGCAAGGTACAGAAAATCATACATTTCCTTTACTATAGATTTCAGACCTTGATTAAATGCTCATGAGCTTCCACTAATCATTTTATTTTCCTTTCCCATACCGGATAACATCGTCCTGCATTACCTAGCATTTTTACAAGGGTCTTCAGGGGAAGAAAATGAACTTTAAAAATCCCTAAATAACCAACTTAGCCAACATCTCAGTCATCTGTCAGGAATCTGGGACCAGTGAGAATGGAGTGAGAAAATACTGTTTCCCCTTTAAGAAGTACAGAAGATGTCACTTCTGGTTTATACAACTTTCCAAAACAAATCTTCCCAAAATAAGATTATTTAATTCGCAAATACAGTGGATTTTGTACTAACTAGAAGATCCTCTTCAGTGATGTAACACCTTCATAATCTAATCCAATGTGGCCCATGGTGACTGTTATATATTTTCCTACAAATTTATCACAAGAAGGAGAACTTTGACTCCTGGTACACATGGACAGTCTCATGAGATAGCATATTCTTCTTTGGATTTTAATTCTTTTTGGGAGGGCTGGGGGGTAGACAGATAAAGAGAACAAGAGATTATTTCACAGAAAAACACTCTCAAGCTGCAACCTTGAAATTATAAAGTCTATCTCCAGCTCTTCTATTGAATTTCACTAATGTTTTGGAACTTTTAGGAAGGAAAGTCTCATTTCTGGAGAAGCTCCTCACTTTTTAGGAGTTAGATAACAGATAACTGACAACTTCCTCTGGTCACTTCTGGTAGAGCTAGAAAACTCTCAGTACAACCAGAGCAAAATCTGTCAGTTTGCATTTTTTCTGCCACAGTTTCTTAGAAAATTCTAGATTAGGTAATTCTGTAAATTATGCTGATTCATCTTAACTGTGACATGTTCTATGGCTGAGATCACACAGGCTGCAACAACTGCTGCTGCACCAAGAGTGGAGGATTTATTCAAATGGAGGTCCTTTATTCAAATAACAGGGGCTTGTATTTTTAATTTTTAGTTGAGACTAAACCCTTGAAGACAATACAGACCTACCTGTGGTGTGAGAAATAACCAGAGCAGTGCTTTTTCAGCCAGGAATGAACATCTCAGGCCTGAGTGGACGCCCTTTTCCTTTCACCACATAAATAGCAGTAAAGTACGTCAGCAAAATACCTACCTAGTTGCCCTTTGTGGTTTGGTTTATCAAGAAAAATTAATTCTCACTTAATGGGTATCTAGACTTGAATTTTGACATCATGGTATAATTATGACAAGCTCCAGTTCCCACCATCACAAAGTCTCTGCTGTGAAGTGCTCACCCTGCCCTGTGTGTACTGCAGAGATGACCACACCAGGGTTCAGCTCATGGTGAGATCCCCCAGAAGGTGTTTCCAAAGAAGAAGCCACATTTCACTGCCTGGGTGCAAACATGGGACAGTTTGCAGGTTTTCAAGTCATCAGACATAGGCTGGAGGCATATTGAATGGACTAAAAGACAACTATAAGGATTTGGGAAGCTGTTACATTATTTTTAATGTCTCACCACTACTTCTCAAGGTTTGATGTTGCCTGCACTGCATATTATAGATGCCTGTACTGCATATTACAGTCATTCTGATGCTTATAGACAAGGAAATACCAAGAAAATATCTGTTGTTTTTTTTTTTTTTAAAGGTATTACAGTCACTCTGATGCTTATAGACAAGGAAATACAAAGAAAATGTCTGTTTTTTTTTTTTTAAAGGTGGTTTTGTTGGTTTTTTTTTTTTTTTTTTGTAAACATATCTGATACTAAAATACATTCACTTTGGCCTTGTACAGTAGCTTTTGCTCATATAACATCTAATGGAAAAGCTAATTGACATTCTGTCATTTCTGTTTCAATTAACTGAACTCAATGATGCCGCCCTCTAGAATTCGTGACAGCTGATCTATTTCCAAAATAAACCAAGTAACTAAATTTACTTGCAAACAAAGATTACCTCATTCTGGAATACATGCTTAGTCTTTTTTCTGTCCTCATTAATTGGTACAAGAGAAAATGTTAAGAAAATGCTTTCAAACAGTTAAAGATCAAAAGGGAGACTATATGTCATGGGAAGATTATGGTTGAGAAAAATTAATCATAGGTAGTTTCAAATGTTTAAAAAAAAAATCAGCACCTTCAATAAAAAACAGCATACTGGCAATTAAGACAGGAATTCCAGCAGAAAAACATAGCAATTACAGATGGTATGATAGCATTTCAAGAAGAAAAATGTATTATAATGAAAAATCAGAACTTTCATGTCATCATCCATGTAAGCATCTGACAGCATGCTGAAATAAGTAGGGAAGAAAAGGAAAAGAATGCCGCCCACCATTTCTTGGACAATGCAAACAAAAGCCCTACAGAGATCTGACAGGGCACCCCAGACTCCTGTTCCAGGAGTGCTGAGAGGTCCCCAGGTGTGTGATGGTAGGATCTGGCAGGGCATTCCTTGGGCACGGGATCAGCCACAGCCCTGGGATGAGGCTGACACTGGCCAGGCATGGTGGGAGCTGTAGCTCAAACAGCAGAGGCTCATCTTAAAAGCAGCTCCCATAAAAATGGGGCTGTGGCTTCCACAGCATCCCCAGCCACAGAAGGAAGAGGATATTTTCATATTTCCAAAAATTTCCATGTTTCCTCCATGATGGGGAAATGCACTCAGAGCCCCAACATGTATGGAAGTTTGAGAAATGCCTCAGTCTTCTGCTGAGAATGGATGCTTCTGCCTATATAGGGATGTATCAGTGTTGAGCAATACTGGTTGGATAGGAAACTAGGTATTCATTTCCAAAAATGCAAGAGAGCAGTGTGAAAATAAAGATTTTCATTGGACAAGTGGTTTCTGCCTGCATGAGATTTGAATTGGTTGACAAAACTGTAAAATCTTCCACTGCAGGATGAGTGCGTGTGTTCATAACAAAAATCAGGCACGCTCAGTGAACCAGCAAATAATCCATTGTCACTAGTACGGCTATTAACCATCTGCAGGGATCTTTTCATGTAATAAGGCTGGACATGGAAATGTGACAAATGGCCTTATTACTCAGGAGTGTGTTTTATGTTCCTTTAAACATGCAAAATGTCTTTAAAATTAAACATCTTCTTACAGCCAAAATGCCTCATTTTTGTTTACAGGTGATCTCCACAAATCTGAGTTTCATTGTGAAAGGGGTGTACATGTGGTACTCAGCAAATAGAATGATGTGCCTCTATTATTATCCAAGTAGATTTAACTTTCAACTGTCTCATTAGTATTTTGTTTTGAATGTAATACACTGGCAATTACTCCCTTTGCTCCCTTATTAATATTTTAGGACTGTATCATCTTGTTTTCCTCAGAGGTACAGGAAGCAGCAAAAAGGAAGAAACTCATCATTGTGCTGTTTTGTTCCTCTATTTATGGTACAGGTCAATGTGCTACGGAAATTTTTTGTGAAATAAAAGAAGAGCAGTGTTTGATTTTTCAGCATGTGGTAACACAGTTCTTCCATTCCTGTAACCCTCCCAAGTAGTTTTCTACCTGCACACCTTATTCCAGTGTAACCTTTTCTATACATAAAGATTTGCATAAAGTGTTTATCTTGATATACAATTGAAAAAAAACAAACAAAAACCAACAACCAAACAACAACCAAACAATACCCTCTATTCTGTTTATTCCCTGAACATTTCTCCTCCATTCATTCAAACACCTTCCTCATATTTTTTTGTTCCTGGATGTTCTACCTACAGCTGATTCTCCTCAGGTAAAAGAATTGGTATGAGTTTCCATTATTGTATTTGGAGGAAAATATTGCACAGTGCTGAGCTGGCGTTGTGGAGAAAAGAACGTACCTGTTCCCTCAGGGGTTGTACTTCTCCTGCCTGTTCCATTACCTGCTGGAAATGCAATTCATTTCACTGTCCCACAGTCTTATTACTTCGGTGTTATTTTTATCCATATCACTGTTCGTTATTATTTGCCTTGTTATAATGCCTAGATACTTCTGCCAAGATCAAGACTGTACAAATATGGCCTGAATCTGCCAGTAAAATGTTGCATATTATAGTGGAAGAGGTAGGAACAAGAACAGAGCAAGTGAATATTATTGTTTCAGTTTTATGTAGAGAATAAGCTAGTCTCAGGGAGATGTTCTCACATCTGGGAGTCTAGTGCTGGTTTGAATGTATGTCCCACTGTTCCCAAAAGAGATGGCAGATGTGACAGCCACAGTCCTCTGGAGGCTGTTGGACACATGTCTGGGAGTGCAAAGAGCTGCCTGCGTTTAGGCAACCAGACGCCTCTGTTCAGCCTACTTGAGGTCACTTGCTCAAGGTTCTTCAAGAAATGTATAGCAAAATGTGCTTCAATATAAATCCCATAAGCTCCAGTTCACTGTCTTAATCACAAATTAATTATTCCTGGTTTCAGCTTCTCTTTTTTTTGCTTTCTCCCAACCACCTACACTACTGCTGTTATGAAGTGAATTATCCTTTCTTGCTTGAATTTTTTCTTCTTTCTGTTTCGATCTTTGATTTTGGCTCCAGTCCTCCTCTCTCGCTCAGCAGAAGGCTGAACGCTGCTTTGGTTGGAGGCTGTGTTACAGAATGTTCTCCACCCCTTCTGCTCTTTTGTTGGCATCTCCTCCCACCCCCAGCATGCCAAACAACTCCAATGCTCTCTGAAGCACAGGGATCGCTAGCCTTTGTAATTCTGTTTTAGCCAGCATGCCAGTAGCTGTTGGTAGACGGCAAACAGGTGATGTATTTAAAAACTTGTGTCTGTGAAATACACACTCACAATCAGCTCTCCAAGATAATTACATATGTGTGAACAAAAAAAGGATTCTGATTCATGTCAGATGGATTTCCTTTTAAGAGTCATGTTATACATTTATTTCAGGCAAGATTAGGTAGAAAATACTGACCTTAAAGCTCTCTGTTATTCTCTACAGTCACATTTTTCTTTCTTTTTCTGTCACTAAGAAGTCATTCCATTTCTGTGTTGACATTTTTATCTTCTTTTTATAGCCTTTCCAAAAGCCATGTCACTTACTGAACTTTTGCTGACAAACAAAAGAAAGAGAAAGAAAAATGTCATAAACCTCCAGAAACAGCAAATGGCAAAGGCATGCTGTATTATTCAGATATGGTTGAATAACTTTTTAGCATTCATTTCTCATTTCACTCCTTTAGTTCCACTGTCTTTTCCTTCTGGTTTTGCTTTAATTCTCTTCTACCCAGTATTTTTGACTCATCTGTTTGTTCTGACACTTCCCTTTTTCTCCCCATAATTGTTTATGATTAACACTTCTTTCTTTAGAATTAATCTATTTGATTAGTTCTGTCCTTACTTTCATTTAGCCTCTCTGCCAGCCCCTTCAGGTATTATATTGCTATCAAAAAAAATTATATGTAGAGAATTTCCTAAGTCCACAGCATCCGCTGTTCATCAAAATGTCTCTGTCAATGTGCCATTTTTTTGCTTTACATTATCAAATCTGGACGAATCATGTTATTTACCTACTTAACAACCACCTTATGAACAAATGTAATTTTAGGATTGGAGCATCTTGTTCTAATGCCAAGCTAAATGGCCACCACTAACTTAGCTAATGTAGAGCTGCCAGAAAAATAGATTTTCATAAGAATCAGAATTAGTGGCTGATGAGAAAAGTTAAAATGATACTTCTTATTCCACTATGAGAAGTCAACCTCTGAATATGGATTTTTTAGAGCAATACTGTAAATAGCATTGTTGTTTTTTGTCCTTAATGTATCTGTTGCATGGCCTCCATAACAGACGCAGACTCTAGGGGGACTGAAATTGCTTTAACAGCACCTCGCCCCAACTGGTTTGAATGTCACTCTCCTGCAATATGGGTCTGATCCTTTTCTGCCAACAGCACATTGCTGAGCTGGTCTCCAGCCAGGCCAAAAGGTCGGACCAGGTGTTTGGAATATATTCTGCAAGGCTCTCTGATGAGCTTGAGAGCCATCTGATGCCGTGAGATCGTGGGCTGAGGAGTGCTGCTTTGGTTCTGTGTGCTGCTTCGGTCTGCTGATAAAATATCCACACCGAGCAAGCCACTACTATCACAACACAGCCTGTGAAGGCGCTGGCTGAGCTCATCAGGTACTCCCTCATCTTGAGACTACGGATAAGTGGCCAATGAGGAAGCTGTGTGATTTCATCACACTTTGGATCTAAAAGTGGCTATGGAAAAGCATATGGATTCGCAATTGTTTTTGATTGGGTTTTTTTTTTTCAGGTTTTATTTCTCTCTCCTTCCCTGCACAGACAGTTGCTGTCATCTTCACGAGATCAAATGTGCACTGGTGTCACACTTGATGCTGAAATTCACACCTACTTTCCTTCTGCAGCCCCAGCCAAACTTTAAAGAATTTCTAACTGCTGAGCATTTTTTTAGAAGGTATTTGATCACTATGCTTTTGGCAGATTTAACTTTGAAAATGAGGTGATGTAACGAATTAAAGAAAAGAGGGGGGGGGGGGGGGA